>NC_066586.1:18838311-18955811 GCF_905475345.1 Vespula vulgaris | reverse complement strand
CAAAATTATTTATTTACTACGGTTATATTTGATTATGCTAATACGTCTTCTCTTCTCTTATACATATATATATACACGTATATAAGTATATATGATCTTTGATATTTCATTAACCGATTAATTAAACGTCGTCAACGCATGACCATGGAAAAATCTTACTAATAAACACTTTACAAGATCAAAAAGATCAAAATAACATAATCATTACAAAGACACGACAACGATACAAAACAACCGTCACGAAGATCTACAAATAAACAAACAAAGATATTTGAAAACTTTCTTCCTTCGATAACTCTCCATCGATCGTTAAACCTCTTCCTCTCGGTACAACTCTTCCTCTTACAAATTTCCATTTTCTTGTTTCCTCCATCTTTCTTTTTTATCTTTTTCTTTTTTTTTCGCTAGACCAGGTCGGCTTTGACTTTTTAAGCCGATCAAAAGCACGTCGGCGAGCATCGTTGTTGCTGACACAGGTGGTCAGACGCGAAGCACGGCCCATTTACCAATATGCCTGGGCTGTCTGTCGACTTCTATGTGCGTGGCGTATGTGTGTAAGCGTTCGTACCTACGTACGTGCATACGTACACGCGTGTACAAGTACGTCAATGTGCGTATATATGTGCTAGCTCGTGTCACAGAATACGATCGCTCGGAAAATTCGTGAATTTTTACCACCGAGCTTAACCTCTAACGAAGCGGTCGACTTTATCCAGATGGACGCATCGCAACCGTACCGCATCCCCCTCGGCAACCCCTTCCCAGCTAGCTAGCTAGCTACCTACGTAATCATATTTTCTCTCTCTCTCTCTCTCTCTTTTTTTTTTTTGATACGATACTACGTTCCTTCTATCGTCAAATTTTTATGCGTGCGTACGTACGTGCAACGCGAGAAAGATTGATCGAAAGTTCAAAGTCGCAAACCCAAAGAGAGAGACTATCTCTCCTGTTTCAGATGATTTTTCATTCGCCAAAGACTATGCAATAGATGTCCGATATCCGACTTTACGAACTTTCTTCGATATTAATAGAGAAGAAAACGTTATTCCTTCGAAGTAGTCCATCGAGAGTAATTCGCTGTTGAGTTACGTATTGCGTGACTCACTGGAATATGCAATATGGAGGAAGGAAATGATCGGTAATATTATTGCGGTTACATTTATAGTTTATAGATCTGCCAATTCGAGATATGTATAAATTACATTTCCTCGTATCTATATCTCTATCTATATCTCTTACGCTCTCTCTCTCTCTCTCTATCTCCATCTCTCTTACTCATCGTGGATCATTAGTTTCAATGAAAAACGTCGATGCTCGGTCAATATTTATAAACGAAAGAGTTTACACCTAGATGATATCGTTTCGCTATCGAAATCCGAGGAGATACGATCGATTAAAGAAAAGAAGAGTTATAATCTTGGAATTGTACGGATCGAAATAGACGAGAGTAAATCGAGGCGGCTCGCACGGATAAAACTGAGATAAGATTATTGCGTACTATCGTCTCGTAAAGAGAGGACAAAGAAGAAGTTAGGAGAGAGGGAAGGACCAAAGAAAAACAGACAAATAGAAACAAAAACACACAAAAAAAAAGAAAATACGAAGCTCGACGATATTCTCAAAGACATTTCATCGACACAGAATTTCGCAGTCAAATAAGCATTCCATCGAGTGTACCTTTCATTGTTCAACGAAGAACACGAAACTCGGTGGATCGAATCGATTAAAATCGAATCGATTAAAATCGAATCGTTGGGACGAAACGAGGCGTTCTTGATAATTGAAAGCCGTTCTCCAATCAGAGCCGATCGAGAGCTCACAACGACTACGACGACGAAGACGACGACGACGGCGACGACGACGACGAAGAAGAAGTAATCTCGGAGGCATTTACTCCTCTTTACTCTTCCCCCTCTTCCAACACTCTACGATTCTCCACCACAATACCTCCTTCTTCTCCATCGAAATATTAATAGTACGACGTCACGACGATAGCGGTGACGATATCGTTATGTAACAAGAAGTGGAAATACGGAAATAAGAGCATGATGATGAGGTCGAGA
The DNA here is from genome assembly GCF_905475345.1 of Vespula vulgaris. Classification (NCBI taxonomy): domain Eukaryota; kingdom Metazoa; phylum Arthropoda; class Insecta; order Hymenoptera; family Vespidae; genus Vespula; species Vespula vulgaris. The sequence goes on along the minus strand of NC_066586.1, from coordinate 18,953,748 downwards.
AAATTTGTGGAAAAAAGAAAATGACCACTTTGTATATTATATACATACATATACATGTATTTATTTATAGATATGATTGTATAGATATACATATTACTATATATATATTACGTAAAAAATGTATACACAGATACATATATTATATGTATATTATATGTACATATCATGTGTATGCATGTATCCATATACATATACATACACACACATATATATTTACGCATATATATATATATATATATATATATATATATATATATATGTATGTATGTTTATAAATATGCAACGCACATTCGACTTCTTCGTTTTTAGCTTCGATCTATCATCGACAAAGAAATAATTTTCTGAAATAATTTTTTCGGGCACGTTCAATTCGCTCATCGTTTTCAATTCAATTACGATCGACCTTCGGGGTATTAGACGACACGTTGTTGAATTATTATCAGAATAGATGAAAAGCTTGTTTGTACTGTCGAGCGAGTGCATTCGCATGCTAATAGCGTGCCTGCCGTTCCATTATGCATTTCTTCTCAACGATAACATACCGCGGAACGAATGGAGTGTACCTATGTGCTTATGTCTCTAAAAAACAAATGCGAAGAATCGAAAGAACGTGGAACGATTTCGATAACTACATAAATACATACGTAATCGTTGAAACACGCGGCGAAGTTAATTTTCGATTCGTTAATTAATTGGTATCGTCGATAAAACGTTAATCATTTTCTCGTAGAAACAATACCGTCAAAATGATAAACAATAGATATAAAGACTATAGAAACATTATATTGTTCTTTCGAATTCGTCGAACGCAATACCAACGATTTTACGTATACGCAATAATAATATTTGAGAGACGCAAAAGAGAGACAAAAGAAAATTACTAGAATTCGATTGATCACCCTAAGCCACGAGAACGAAAGAGAAAGAGAGAGAGAGAGAGAGAGAGAAAGAAAAAAAAGAACTTATAACGATAGAAAAATTACAACGCAAATAATTCTTATCGATAAATAAGTCCAATATGCAATTCCTCTGGGTAAATAAAAGATCCGATAGATCTTAACGTTCGTTAAAATATCTTTCGCGCGAAATGTTTGCGACGGTGATTGCAGAGGCCGAAGAAAGAGAAAGAAAGAAAGAAAGGAAGGAAGGAACGAAGGAAGGAAGGAAGGAAGGAAAGAAGGGATTGAGAAAGAACGAAGAACGATACTCGTGGAACGTAAAAGTGGGTGGATGGGTGGGGGTGGTTGCAAAGATGGGGGAGGAAGTGAGAGGAGAAAAGAAGGAGAAGCAGAAGAAGCAGAAGAAGAAGGAAAAAGAGAGAGAAAAGAAAAAAATGAGTTTCAAGATCGAGACCATTAATCTTTCGATCGCGAAAGTACGAAAAGACGCTTCGTACGAATCGAGACGCTGCTAACTCGAAAAGTTTCCTCCCACCGTCCGTCCCACCTCGTCCCGGACTATCAAACCCCGGAAGCTATCGACGAAAGGCAAATCCGTACGGAAGGAGAAGATTTGGAGGGGGTGGCAAGGGGTGGCAAACGGCTGGATGGTGGATGGGTGCAACTACTACGTGCAGCAGCAACATACGCCGCCACCATCACCTTTTCGTCCGCCATTTTCGTTAAATTGGACCGACTGAGAAATGGTGAGTAACGTAGGTACGTACGTATCCTCTATACCCTCTATATCTACGTACGTACTTACTCGCGATGCGAAGGATGGCGACGAAGGAAGGATGGCTTTAGAAGGTAGGACGAGAGGAAGAAAGGGGAGGTGTTGGGGTCGGCTGAACGACGAAGAGCTAGAGAGGGTTTTGCGAGCATGGAACCGGCGGGGCAGAAAAGGGAACGAACGACAGCCGACAAATGGACGACCGTTCGTATCCACGAACGTATTTCACGGGACGGACACTGACCAGACTCTAGTGCTCCGCTGCATCGGAAAGCCAATACCGAGAAGGCTTGACCTTTCCCTCGGGGCTATATCCTCCTTTGCCACTCATTGTTTCGGAACTTCTTCCCTCTTAAAATACACACGCGCGCGCATATATTCATCCTTTTCTTTTTTCTCGACCTTTTTTCGGACCGTTTGGATCTTAATAATAATCGTGCAATTTTCAAGAGCGCTCGATTTGACGCATCGTTATCGGCCGCGGAGAGAAGGGAAAAAGAAAAAACAAGGGGAAAAAACGGAAAGGAAAGGGAAAAAAACTTCTAACGAGTTTTCTCGCATTTTCGACGCGAGCTATGTTAAAAAGAGAGAGAGAGAGAGAGAGAGAAGAAAAAGATGGAAAAAAAGAAAATAAAAAAATGGGGGTTAGGATAGAAGATAAAAAAAAACACACACACACTCAAAAAAAAAGAATAAATCCAACGTCATCCCGACGAATTCGTCCAAACTAGAATCCCAATGATTTATAGGCAAACTTTGCCATACGGATTTAATCCGAGCCCGAGGTGCGCATGTTTAACCACGATTTGTCCGAAGTTTTAACCGTGGAGTTCCGCATCGCCACGAGGATTTTCATCGATACTCGCTGTTTCTCGTTCGCTTCCCAAATCCAAGCGAATTTTTTGTACAAACATCGGGTGAAACGGAGAAAGGAGAGGAGAGAGAGAGAGAGAGAGAGAGAGAAACAAAGAAAGAAACATAAAACTTGCCGAACCTAAAATATGTCCGCTTTCTTTGTAGAATCTGAAATACAATTTCGCGTAATAAAAAGAATTTTTGATGAAAAGAAAACAAGAGAGATAGAGATAGATAGATAGATAGATAGATAGATAGATAGATAGATAGATAGATAGATAGAAAGAGAGAGAGAGAGAAGAAAATAAAATAAAAAAGAAATTAAACTAAAATACAAAATATAGAAAAATAAAAGAAAAAGAATAAAGAGAGAGGGAGAGAGAGATCCTATCAAATCTGTATATGGAAATAAAAGAATAGGATATAAAACGTGCGTATAGAAAGGAGACTAGAGACTGAAGGTGTAGTAGAGTGAAAAAGGCACTGGCGAATTGCCGGGAACGTAACGTTTATGTACCGGCAGTTTCCGGTGCTTCTTCACGTGGTAGAGAAGAAAGAGAGAAGGGTGGTAAGGGACGATGGGGGAAGGTAGGGTGGATTCCGGACGGCGTCGTTACCGTTTGGGATCTAAACTCACGCCGCTCGATTCCCAAGGCCCGTACGTTTTCCCAGGCAGCACGCTGCGTGGGGTTTGCTATGGGAGCGGCCGGAGGTGAAGTGAGGTGAGGTGTGGTGAGGTGTGGTGAGGCGAGGTGAGGCGAGATGAGGTGAAGTGAAGTAGTGGAAGAGAAGAAGAAGAGGAAGAAGAAGAAGAAGAAGAGTAGGAGGAGTAAGAAGAGGAAGAGGAAAGTCACTCCGGGAGGTGGTAAGGTCGCCGAGGGAGAACGATCCAATTTATCGTGTATCCGGAAGCGCTACGTCACTGCCTTCGGCCGAGAGACGCTATCCTTCCCTCCTCAAAGCGATCTCGAGAGTTTCCATGCGAGAGGAGTAAGAAGAGGAGAGAGTAGAAGGTGGAGAAGGAATAAGAGTAGGAGTAGGAGGATCGAGAGGAAAAGGTGGAAGAGAACGTCGAGCTGTTCGTTCAACCGAGAGATTGCTCCTCTTCCGCGGCACGAATTTTTGTCGTCGGAAAAGTTCAAGAAGGGAACTCCATTATACCTGAGTAAATCCTCGATCGATGATCCCTCCCTTCTCGACGAATTACAAACTCTTACAAGTTAATTATACCGAGTGTGAGGGAATATAGATATTAGCAGAAGATCGCGTCGTTCGAGAACGATAATGAGTCTACTTTTGTAAGATTATTTTCTACCTTTCGACATAATGGAAGAGAGAAGGAAGGAAAAAGAGAGAGGAAAAAAGAATGAGGGAGGAGGACGAAGTTGGTTGAGAAATTTATAAACTTTTAGAATAGAAAGAAGCGTATCTATATGTACATATGTGTACACACGCACACGCAACATGAAAGTAATTCTTTAGAAAAAAGATAAAGAGGAACTCTAAGAGGAACTCTTGAACGATTTCAAAGAATACGGGGAATGCCAATACGCTATGCATACGCGTGCATGGGGGATGTGAATGTTGGAGAGAGATAGAAAGACAGAGAACGTAGGACGAGGGTTGGTGTTCACGTCTGGCATGTAACGTATGGCGGCTGCCTGCTCTCGGCAAACCTACCGTGAAACGTTCCATTCAATGGCATTTTGGTAACGGCCGGAGTGCGACGCATAGTCACCCGTACACTGTTGGGACACTATCGGGATTGTTGTTATCGAGGGGCAGACAGACAGAGAGAGAGAGAGAGAGAGAAAGGAAAACGTACGTAGTGCGGCTACGATTTCGATTGCACTTTGGATTGGTAACGCTTTGCGGCCTTGTTGCGGCTTTAAATCGGCCACGAATTTCACCCTCGTCTCTAAGCGTAACAAAGTCAGGGCAAGGTCGTTCCTAGGAGAATTAACTTCGCAAAATGAAAGGGAATTTCTGTTGTTATAATTTATCCTCTACATGCATACATTATACATACATATATATATATATATGTATGTAAAATATATATAAAATATATACAAAAGTATATGTATGTGTAATAATCCTTACATTTATTTTTTGCTAGATACGATATAACCGATATATCTAAGGAAAAGAACGTTGAACTCGGAACAAGAAATCGTTCCTTTTAATGACTGTCTATATAAACGAGTAATTCAAATGTAAAACTTTCGTCTACTCATGGAAATCCAAAGGAGATCAAGGTCGTCGTGGCCCAGTTAACACGTTCGATCGTGCATAAGCATGTAAGTATGTAGGTATACGAACGCGAAGCGTTACGAAATCACGATAAACAGGTCGACGATAATTGACACGCATTAACGAAGGAGGTTCCTCTATGCATCGCGTGTGCATTTCCGTCTCTCTCTCTCTCTCTCTCCCTCATTCTTTTTTACGTCTCCTACTTGTTCGTGTTATGCCTACGAACGAGTTATCTCTCTCTCTCTTTCTCCCTCTGTCGATCTATCTATCTTTCTCAAGTAAGCGTGAGAGCAACCAGCAACGTGCTTGCGTAAGAGAACGTCGGCTCATCGTCCACGTGCGTAGTACTCGTACCGTGCACGTAAGTACATACATATGTACATATGTACAATATGTGTTTATATCGAGCGCAATCGAATATCAGTGTGACCTTCGTGAGACGAGTCTGGGATCCACACGCGTTTATCGCATTCTTCTTCTTCTTCTTCTTCTTCTTCTTCTATTTCTTTTGCTTCTAATTCGACGACTTTTAATAAATTACGAACTGTGATACTTTTTTTTCTTATGACAAAATTGTCTCACACACACACACACACACACGTATATACGTACATATATACGTCGTACTTACATATACATCATACGTAGTCCTAATACCTCCGTCTTATCTAAATACGATGATTAATATTTTGTCAACCTCGCGAACGTTTATAAAAAGAGAAATAAAAACGATTCTATAGAACGACGTAGTAGAATAGTCAACTCGTTTGATTCCTCTCTCTCTCTCTCTCTCTCTCTCTCTCTCTCTCTCTTTCTCTCTTGCTGTCTCTCTAGCTGTCTTTCTCTTGACGTTCCTCTCTTGAAAAGCCGACAATTGCACTCCGAACGTTACGACGTTGTTTATGTTCCGCGGTTTCTCCTACGTTCTTTTCTTCAGTTCTCTCTCTCTCTCCCTCTCTCTTTATTTTTCGTTAAACCAAGCTACTCCCTTGACCAGCTTCAACCTAAGAAACCATCTCTCTTCCTTTCTTTCTTTCTTTCTTTCTTTCTTTCTTCCTTTCTTCCTTTCTCTCTCTCTCTTTCTTTCTTGTCGAGTTATTCCACGTTTTCCTATCGTATGAAACGCCATGGAGAAACCAAGAAAAATGATCAAACGACAACGACAACGACGACAACGACGACGACAACAACTTTTCTTTCCTTTCTTCTTTTACGTTCGCGAGACTATCGAATTGTGTACCTTGAAATGGATAGTCGTAGGAAAAAAAGAAAAAGGAAAGAAAGAAGAAAAGAAAATAGAGAAAGAGAGAGGGAGAAAGAGAGAGAGAGAGGGGGTTGAAAGTTTGTAGGATCTCAAAGTCGCAAGAAATTCTATTTAACGAAGAAAAAAAAAAGGAAAAGGAAAAACTCGATCTTACCAAACTATATTTCTTTGTCAAACGAGAAATGATCCAATGCGAGTGCAAACAACGATAGTATCGAATTATAACTTGAATTCAATATTATAAATATTTCACAATCTCGATAAAAAAGAAGAGAGAGAGAGAGAGAAAAGAACAAAAAAAGAAGAAAGAAGAAGGAAGATCAACGAGTATATTAGATCGATGACATCGCAAAATTCATTTCCATGTTTTCGATAATGATAATATTTCCATATTATCGATAATGATATATGTGATTTCGATGACGGTAACACAATCTTTGATACAACTGGCGATAATAAAAACTAAATACACGCGTAATATCAAATATCGAGTAGTATAGGTATAGATGGCAAAAACGATCGAAAATATACGTATTAATAAAAGTTTCCAAGAAAAATAATATTTTTCGAAAACCGAACTGACATTCGATATTTATTACGATAACGTTAACGTACGGAAGAGGGGTAGGAATGGGTAGGGCGTTGGAACGTCGATGTTGAAGGGTGGAAAAGGGTAGATAGAAAATTGTTTCTCTCAAGGGACCACGGTGGGGAGATCGAAGGGAATACTTTTAATTAACGAACGACGTCAAATTAGATTCGATAATTGTAACGCCTCTCGATCTCCTCGTTGCGTTTCTATATTAAAATACAGAGTACGCGAATCCATATCGTTGCCCAATAATGACTAGCAACGGTACTACGTTATTAAGCTGCTAATTCCGCTAATGAATAATCAAGAACGTGACATTGCCATTACGTGGAATCGAATAACTGAAAATTAACTGACTAATTGAAAACTTTACGAGTTCGACGGTGAACATCATTTTCTAACGGTAAAAGAAGATGGATATCAAAAGCGAAATTAATTAGATAATCCGATAACGTTATCGAGTTTTTTTAATCATTGTTTATGTCGAAATAGACATAACAATGAAAGGTAGAGAAAACGATCGGCATTAAATAGGTCGGCTGAAAAAGAAAAATTTTCTTTCGTTAAGTCGACATTCGTTCGTCTTAATTATTTTTATATCGAATCGAAGATTTTTCTCTCGCATATAGAGAGTATCTATTTCGGTCGAACGAAGGAAGGATCGAAAAAATTCGCTGACGATATATTGCCATCGCGATCGAGTATACCCGAGAAAATACGCGAATCATGGAATCTCGAATTCGCGATACGGCGAAATATATGGTGACTCACCGTGTCGAGATTAAACAGACTCGAAACCTTCTTGAGGAATCCGTCCTGCGACTTCTTCTTCCTTCTGGTGGTCATCCTTTTGTATCTCGCTGGATTGACCTTAACTGTCGATCAGGATTCGAGTTTAATCCACAATTAATCCGATCGTTCAAATCGAGCCGAGGCACATATTTCTTTCACTTGATTCACACGAGAACTCGATTGAGTACGAAAGCACAATAGTTAAAACTAGAAAACTATAATTTCTCCATATACACACGCACAGATATATATGTGTGTGTGTGTGTGTTTGTGTGTATATGTGTATGTACGTATATATCGATTAGATCGATTTTAAAATTCAGATCGGAGCCTCTTGTTGGTAGCTTGTACACGTCGAGAATGCATCACCGAACGTACCTTCCTTTAAACGTGTCACGATTAAAGAATTTTTTCGTAACATTTTAAACGGATTAGAAATGAAATTGGATTAAATGAAAACGAGCAGAGATTCGATACGCCTCGAGATTCTTCTGAATATCATTGAGAAGAGAAGAGAAGGAGAGAGAGAGAGAGAGAGAGAGACGGAGAGATAGTAAAAGAAAGAGAAAGAGAGAAAGAGAGAGAGAGAGAGAGACCACGGTGTAAAACGGTTTCGAAATCGCCCACACGGTGAAACGGTACACGCGATACTATCTCTACTCGTGTTGCAGCCCTAAGTCCTGAACACGTCGCGAGTTGCAGGTGGGTGTTAGTCCCACGATACATACGTCCGTGAAAGTGGAACGAGGAGAGACGTACACGAAAGTCCGTAAGGACGAGCGCGAGTGAAAGAGAGAAAAAGAGGAAACGAGCGAGAGAGAGAGAGAGAGAGAGAGGGGAGCCAGGCAGCCGTGACCCCACGTGACTTGATCGTAATCCTCTTGTACACCCAACTTTTTTCTTTTTTTATATAATATATATATATTTTTTTTTTCTTAATTTCTTTTTCGTTTACTTTTTTGCTCCTTTTTCTTTTTTGTACGAGAAAATAAATATCAAATGACTCGAAGCCTTTCCTCGTACGACCTTCGTACGAACTCGCTAATACTTCCTTGATAAAGAAAAAAAGAAAAAAAAAAAAAAGAAAAAAAAAGAAATAGAAAAAGATAACGATCGTTTAAGAAAATAATAAAATATGTATAATAAAATAATGAAATCGTGAAATCGCGTTTTCTACTTTGCCTTCTCAAAGGACGATTTTTTTTCTTTCTTCTTAAGTACAGTGTACTAGGAAAGGTTAGTAGATGCCCCCGAAGAAGTGAAAATAGTATATAACCGAGTACGACCGGTAAATTGCACGCCCTGGCTGATCGATCAGTGAAAGTACGTTCTGTAGTACGTACATATATATATATATATATATATATATATATATATATATATATATATATATATATTATACATACCAACAAGTAGTACAACGTGGTCTTCTCCGCAGGTAGCCGACTATTGCAAGACTTTCTTTGAACAAGGGTATCACGAAAGTTGAATTCTACGATCTCCTTACAAAATTGAGACGCGTTATTCGCAGACACCAGAAAGCTACTCTAATATACTTTATTCTAATATAAAAACCTAACGTTGATTCTTCTTTAATACGTTCTAATTCGATCCTATTGATACATACGTAATAAGTGCGATCTATCAAAGTCACGTAAAAAAAAAAAAAAAACAAACAAAAATGAAAAATAAACGAATAAATAAAAACGAGAGGAACAAAAAAGTGAAGGAAATCAAGTTTAAAAAACGATTGATCCAGAAAGAATTTTTGGTATCGCGAAAAAAGCTGTTTCCTTGATTGAAAAACTCTCTCTCTCTCTCTCTGTCTCTCTTTTCCGTTTTTCTCCGTCTTTTTCCTTTTTCTTTCCTTTTCTTTTCTTTATTTTTTGAACGAAAAATTCGAAAGCTTTTCCAGGTGACGCGACGTTGCAATCGATCGATAGTAACGGAGAGTCGGGGCCAAAACCTGATTTCTTTCTTTCTTTCTTTCTTTTTTTTTTTTCTTTTTGGAAACAGATACACCGATGCTTTCGGATCGCGTAAAAGTTGTAGTAGTAGAAAACGATAAACGAAGCTACGGGTAGATAACTTCGTTGTAAGATATTGCTATCGTTCCCTTCTTCCCTTTTTTCCTCTCACCTATACACCTTCCAACTTTCTGTACGAGTTTTACCACCCTCTATGGACGGCAGACTTATCGCAAACTACGTAAAAGACTGTATTTAACGTGCGGTATCGCTTGTCGTACAAGTTGTTACGTCGAAAAAGTTAAGATGATAATATTATTGTTAAAATAAATTCGATATGGATCGATATCGATCGGACGATACGAAGAAAAAAAAAAAGAAACACAAGAAAAGAAAAAGAAAAAAACATCCGTACTTTATTTAAACATAAGAGTACAACTGTTAGTTGAATCTAAACATTTATATATATATCTATCGGTCATGTCAGTCACACACCGTGTATATTATGTTATACCATTAAAACGAACAGGAGACCTATTAGAAGCGTTAGCGATGCGCGTGAAACATAGAACAATGCGATTTCTCGCAACGAATGAATAAGCCGGTAAAAAGTTGTAACGCAATACCGATACATACAAAGAGAATATGTACGTATACGTATGTAGTACGACGTAACTTTTTGAACCGTAACGAATCGAAAACATTAACGGAGAAAATCTAAACGTTTCTATTATTCCTACGTTTTAGTTCTAATTTTACTTCGCATTTAATTCTTCCATTGATTTTTATAAAAGAATTATATATATATATATATATATATATATATATATGAAATATCAAATATTTTCATTTAATATATAAACAAAGAAAAAGTAGATCGTTTAAAAATTGAAAAAAAAAAAAACGTTCATCATTTCTGTGAAATACTATTTATACTGTTATTTCGAAATAAAGGAAAAAACTGATAGAAATAAAAAAAGAAGAAGAAGAAGAACAATGTCGAATCAATAACGATACGAGCGAATCGAACGTTCGAACGTTTGAATTTCCCGGGCTTACGCGCGCCCGACGATTCTCAATTCACGCTACGTTTCTCTCGCAGCGATATCGTATCTTTTTCAAAAACAAAAAAAAAACGGAGAAGGAAAGAAAAAGGAATATAACTTTCGCGTGTCTGAACGAGTTAAGGAAACGAAAAAAAAAGGGACACGATGGTACCTCTTCGATGTTGTGAAATGAACTAACAAGGGAGACTGATGTGTACACTCGTGTACATACATACGTATATATGTATGTATGTATGTATGTATATTGTACATGGTTCCTCTCGCTCGCAAGAAAACGTGCTTTATCGGTGATCGTAAAACGAGCAACCTCGTTGGCAGGAAAGACGACGGATAACCGCAAGTTTGCGTTAGTCGCGAAGACGGACGACGACGACGACGACGACGAAATACACATTTACACGACGTAAATCTGACAGAAAGAAAGAAAAACATGAGAAAAAGGAAAAGAAAAGAGAGAAATATATATATATATATATATATATATATATATTTCTATATAAATTCTACTATACAAATTTTATATATATAAATTTCTATATAAATTATATATATATATATATATAAAACAAAAAAAAAGAAAAACAGAATTTCTACGTGGATTATTGCATATTCGACGGTATCGAAAGCTACCAGCATATCTCGAGCAATGATACGTACTAAAAATTGCTTGTTCTTAAATCTCTGCTCCGTTGGACACTACTCGCTTCGTTTTCTTACAAAATAAAAAGAAAAAAGAAAAACAAAGAAAAACAAATAATAATAATAATAACAATGAAAGAAAAACGAAGAAAATTTCTTGATAATTTCAACGTACCCACCGAAAACGCACTTAGTCGTGAAACGATTATCACATATGTATAGACACTCGCACTCCGTGATACCACCACTTTAAAAACACCAATATAAACACACCACTGACGTACCGAGATAATGCACTTTCGACGTTTCCGGCGTGGTGAAAATCACCGGGGCAACACACGCGAACGTTCCTGCATTCCAACGATGAATACACGTATTATACGAGCGGGAACGTACTACGTATCTATGTATGAATAGTAGGTAAGAAGAAAAGAGAGAGGAAGAGCAAATAACGCTGCGCGCAGGGTCACGCACGAGCGTGCGCGCGCGCAAGAGGTAGAAAAAGAGAGAGAGAGAGAGAGAGAGAGAGAGAGAGAGATGGAGATAGAGACAAACCGTAAACAGGTAGTTGTTGCCGAAGTTCCTAAGATCCAACTTAGGACGGTGCACAGTTGCAACGTGTCACGTGACTCACCGTTAAAGATTCCAAAATTCTTCTTTGTACGACGTTTCACTCTTTCTCTCTTTCTCTTTCTCTCTCTCTTTCTCTTTCTTTCTTTCAGTCTTTATAAATTTAATTTCTGTTTTTTTTTGTTTCGTATAATCGAACGATTATTCCGTAATATTTTTCATTCTTTCTTTTACTTTGTTATTCCTCTTCTATGGTTGAACACAGTCGATTAGTTCGTTAGATAGTAATCCGAAGAAATCGTAGATATTTCAATACGAAATGCCATCTTCCTCTCCCTCTTTCTCTTTCTCTGTGGGTCTGTATCCGTCCTGTCCGTTCTTCTCAACAGGTTGCACCCTACTCCTCGTCTAAAAGCCGAACGAGCACGAACGAGAGAAAGCGAACGGGAGAGAGAGAGAAAGACAGAGATAGAAAGAGAAACAGAAAGAGAGAGAGAGAGAACGAATAACAGGAACGTATCCCGCGCGTTTCGAAGTTTAACCGAGTAAGTAAGTAAATAAGAAAGTAAGTACGTGGAACTCGGACCAACAACTCCGACTGTGGTTAATCCAAATGATATCTTTCGTGAAGTTCATTGAAACCCGGAATCGAACGAGGATGGGTTAACGGTATATATATCGAACGATGTCGTCGTGTTCGTTAGGCTTCAATAAATTATACGAGAAGGGAATATGTACGAATATTATATAGGAATAAGAAAAGAAGGACGATTCATGACGAAAAATGACGACGAGGACGATGACGATAAGGACGAGGACGACGTTGTACAAGAAACACGTAGAACACGGGACGCACCGGTTGCGCGCACACAGAGGTTAGGTCGTCATGGACGCTCTTCTCCCCTCTCCGATCCAGTACCACTCCAGCGGCACTTTACTACTCCACTACACTACTACTACTATTACTACTACTACTATTACTACTATACTACTTTACTACACTACTCCTCCTTTTTCTCCTCCTCTTTTCTCCCACACTATCGCCACCTCTCCTCTTTCTTTCTCTCTTGCTTTCTCTCTCTCTCTCTCTCTTATTCTTTACCTCTCACTCTCTCTTCGTACTCGGCAAAGAACCGAGTATCTCCGAAGTTGAGGAGCTCGCAGAGTACTCGCCGAACCTTCGGACGAGAGAAATAATCTTCTATTATTTTGCACTAATTTTTAACCTATATATATGCATGTATGTATGTACATATACATACTACGAGCACTCCTCGAGATTTGAATTCGAACGAAAAGACGAATTATATTACGACGATCTTTTTTTGTTTTATCACACGATCACTCGCACGACATAACGCGGCGGCGGCGGCGACGACGACGGACAACACAACAACGACGACGACGACGACGACGACTACGACGACAACGTCGACAACGACAACAACAACAACGATAACGACAATCACAACGACGACGACGACGACAACAACGACGACGACGACGACGACAACGACAACGAAGGGGACCTCTCTTGCGCCGCTGTTGACGTCACCGTTTGGTGGCCGCCACCGGCATTCGCCGGAGGAAAAGCCGAGACTCGGCGGAAACGCACGAACGAACACGATTCTTGTGCTCGGCCAATGACGAACCGTATCGAGGAGTCCCGAACGACTGTTAAAAGCACTTACTAACTATTCGAATAACATTAGTCCTTATTCTAGAACATCGGTCCCTCCTTTTAACCCCACCTATCGTGAAACCTTACCGCCAATTCAAATATTTATATTATTTTTCTCAAACGGATCTCTCGGATCTCTTTAATACTTCATAGAACACGTGATCCACGCGAGAGACCACGCGATCCGGGATCATATTATCATCTTGATCAACGATCTTGATTGTTGCCGTTTACGATATAAATGCACGTGATATAATTCATTGAAAATATAAAAATTCCATTCTTCTAACTTCGTCGAGTCGACATTTTTTTTTTCTTTCTTTTTCTTTTTTCTTTTTTTATTATCTTTTTTTTTTAATATTCCCTCGTCAAAGGCTACAAATCAATAGCAACGCACACATCGTGCATTATTATTCTATGCGTTGTGATATCGATCGTACTATTATTTTCCTATCGCAGCTATCGACTTTCTTTTTCTTTGTTCTTTCTTTGTTTTTCTTTTCTTTTTATTTCTTACTTTCCTTTTTTGATTTTGTACATTTTGCGACGACGTTTATCTATTTTCTTTTTTTTTTGTTTTCTCTCGGAAATTCGCGAAAACTACGAGATCGAGGATCGTCTTTCGTTATAATTGTTTTCCTATCGGATCTGTAACAAACAGCGTTTTAGTGTTTGTCTTACCAACGACATCGTTATTTTACGATGATGCATCAATTACGTCGACGTTGGCTCGTTCAAAGAGAAAATTCACGAAGAAAATATCCCGAGGATGTTATCGTCGACAGAAACGCGACGGCGTCTTCGATCCGATCATCATCCTTCCGAAAATTTAAGTAAAGGATGATGAAAAAGAGAATAGGGAAGAAGGAAAGAGAGAAAGAAAAAGATATGGACTGGTAGGATATTTGAAATTCAACCGTGCTGAAGTTCGTGAAGCGAACGGTCGAATGATTGCGGAGGAACGTCGGGAACCAGTTTTGACCAGGGTCACGGGGTGCTCAAATTTAGTCAACCAACGCTGGAATGGAATTCATTACGAGGTGAGCGTGAAAAATGCGTGGATTTTTGTACTCGATAAAAGGTATAGAAAAATAAATCTCTCGGATTTATCATATGAAAAAGAAAATTATATATATATATATATATTTATGTAAAAAAATATATAGGCATGTAAATATTTGTATTCAAACAAAAGATATATATATATATATATATATATATATATATATATATACGTGTTTGTGTAGATATACAATTTATTTTTCTTTCTATCAAAAATCTAAGAGACAAAATCGAAGGAAAAATTTCTTTCGGATTTATTCTACATTACTTTAAATCGAGGATATAGCTTACCTGTTCTTACATTTTCATAGCGTCAAATAAAATAAATATTTATCTAAATAAATATTAACCGATTCTAGTAAATATATTTCCTGCCCGCGAGCGAGAAGAAGTAAGTAACTAAATAGTGCTTGCCTAGTTCTTACTAGTCTTTCGCGTAGATACGATTTACGGTATCTATACGAAAGAAAGAAGCCCTAAAGAAAAATAAAAAATATATATATATAACAGTCGTCTCCCTTTCTTTTTTTTATTTTTTCTCTTTCGTTTTCCTTATATTTGTGCAAATATTCTCTCTTTGATGATACCTAGGAAATTTTTGATCGTCTTCCTAAAAAACAAACACCGCGAGCAAAAGAGTACACCCAGAACCGTTCCTTTACTTTCTCCAAAAAACGATGGACGCGAGCCGTGAGCTTGCTCCATCCATTGCCATCTTCTTTTACCCTCCGGGAGGTCACAAAGCTGTGACCTGGAAAACTTAAACGAACCTCTTTTACAAGTACGACGAACGGGCCAATTTCCACGAGACAAAATGTCCTGCTTTTACTCTTACCCTTTCTCTTTCTCTTTTTCTTTTTCTTTTTTTCTCTATCTCTCTCTCTCTCTCTCTCTCTCTCTCTCTCTTCATCGCTACAAATACTAGAAAGCATATAGAACATAGATGAACGACGGACTTTCTTTATTCTCCTCTCGACGCTCTTAAACGTAAGAAACTTTGCATTTTTCTAAAAACTGTTCCCCAAATCTCACTTTTATCGGACGAACGACTCGCGACCGAGTAAATTTCGAAGATTCGAAGCGACGCTTAAAAGATTCATTATGTCGTACGATTGTTACGAAGCGTTAGATATTAACAGGCTTCATTTATTTTTTTATTTTTTGCAAAGTATGTGTATATTTTTTTCATTAAAAAAAAAAAAAAAAAAAAAAAAAAAATATCCTGATAAACAGATTTATGAAAAGGAAAAAAGAAAAAAGGAAAGAAAGAAAAGGCTAGTCGTCGAATGAAAAAATAATCGTATTTCGAAAGACACATTGATTTATAGAGGAGAAAAGAAAGAAACTAGGTAGAAGAAAAAAGAAAACGAGCAAAAAAAAACCGGGTTATCGAAGTAAAAAAAAAGAAAAAATCATAGTTGGAGGACACATCGAGCGACACCTATCACGTGCGAAGTGCACTTTAACGACGGTCGATAAAGCAGTCGCTTTTGCACCGAATGCAATGTGCGTGCACTCGTTATACGCGCGTCTATCTCTCTCTCTCTCTCTCTCTCTCTTCGTATGCTTGTATGTGTAAATATGTGTATATATATACATACATACACATATAATGTATGTCGCATGCACTTTGTATTTGTTATCGCATCTGACCTTCGACAAAGTGCGAGACGAAACGCTAGAAGCGCGTTATTTAAATGCGGCCCAATAAATCCGCGGGAAAATTTAAAGCACGATACAGGTAAAACTCGTGCAAGATTCGTTCGTACGTGTATGTAGCAGTATCACCGTTTGCCAGCGATTGCTGGCTTAATACGAACGGCCGATTAATTATCACGCAGCTCACGCAATTACGCGCGATAAATCGCGGTTGTGGCGCGCGCACGTGATTTAAATTGCACTGGATTAATTTCGCTTATCTGGCACAACGTTATATACGCCATTCTATGGCGTATTTGTTGTTTGCCAATGAATACTCGAAGACGTTATTCGTTCAACGTTACGTTAAACGTACGTGCATAGTCCGTCAAATGGCAAATGAGTGCTCGTTCGCGTTTTTGTACGTTTTGTAAATAAAACGGGGTAAAAAAAAGAAAAAAGAGAAAAGAAAAGGAACAAGGAAATACGAGAACGAGCGAAGCCTGTGAAATAGAATGAAGGATGGAAGAAAGATAAAATAAAATAAAATAAAATAAAAGAAAAGAAAATAAAGTCGAATAGAATAGAATAAAATGAAATAAAATAAAGTCAAATAAAACGAAACGAAACTAAACGAAATAAAATAAAATAATAAGAAATGAAATGAAATGAAACGAAATGAGAAACGAATGAAAAACGAAACGACCATTTTTTTTCAGTTTATTTCGTGTAACACAAATTATGGATGGTTGCTGGTAGGAAACAAGGCGAAGGAACGTAATTAGCCGTGTCACTTATATATATATATGTTTGTGCGTGTGTATGTGTATACATAATATACATATATGTATGTGCGTGTACGTATTCTCACTCCCAGCGTTGTGCATGCCCTTCTTTCTTTTTCCCTTTCGCAATTTCATCGTCCTCCTTCTCCTTCTTTTTCTCCTTCTCCTTCTCCTTTTCCTCCTCACCGGTGGAACAGTAGCCCTGGTATTCCACGACGACGGCCTAGTAATGAGAGAAGAGAAAACACAAAAAAAAAAAAACACACGGAACGAAAACAGGAACTTAGCTAGCGAACACCCTAGGCTAATCTCTCGTGTCTGAAGTGGCTCATTTGCGGCGAAGGACGAGAGAACTTTTCTCTCTTTGCGTGTACAACGAGAGAGAAAAAGAATATAGAGAGAGAGCGAAAGAGCGAGTGAGAGAGAAAGAAAGAGAGAGAGAGAGAGAAAGCGAGAAAAGGAAAACGCGAACGAAGCTTGAGATCGTGGTAGATTTAATTAATTGGCAGTAATTGGCACCATCGCCCATGATTTTTCTTTTTTTCTTCTCTTCTCCTTGTGCTCAAACCCTTTTACACGTGTTAGTCCCGTTTAACAAAGCCTCTAGGATTTTCCCAAAGAAAAGTATATATATATATATGTGTGTGTGTGTGTGTGTGTGTGTAACTAATTGTAAGCCACGTAAGCCGTTCGACGTTAGTTTATTTCTTGGTATAGATCCCCGAGATACGTAAGTATGTAAGTAGGTCAGTCGGAAATTATAATCGAATATTTACAAACGAAGAATTTCATCGACGAGTAGGACTTATAGAATGTTTGATTAGATCCAGAAGGTTTAAAGAGAAGGAACAAATTTATTCGAAAAACGAATAGTAACTCTATTCTTGTCGTCTATCGATGATGATTCTTTTTAACGAACGATCGAATCGAAAGAAATTATTATATTAGTTAAGAAATCATGTTCGATTCGATCGATCGGAAATGTTCCGATTAAATTAAATTCCTTTTTCCTTGTTCTTTTTTTTTCTTTGAACTCACTCTTCTTGCTTCGAAAAAAAGAAAGAGAGAGAGAGAGAGAGAAACGTTCTCGTTCGGATACTTTATAAAATTACGATTTTGATGAACGTTTCGCGACAAGTACATAGAGTGAATCAAGTGAAAGAAAGATGGTAGATAACGTAGTTGAAAATTCTTCTGAGGATGAAAATACATATTTAAAAGGAACCAGGTTACTACCTACCTAGTCGGTCCAAAGCGACGACCTCCAAATCGAATTAAAATCGTAAAAGCACGCCTCGTCGTTCTTCCGAACAAAAACAAAATTCGTGAGCCTCGAAAAAAAGAATTAAACGGTTAATTCGTTCGTCAATGTTGCCTCTCTCTTGTTATCGAGTATTCACGTTTATCGAACGAATTCTTTTTTTAAAGTTTCGTCTCGAAACGCATGTTTTCTACTTACTATGTTCATTCAGTGCTACGCGAATATTCTTTTTCTTGAAAAATTTAGAAGACAAAAGGGAGAGAAGGTATTGAGAATCAGAATGAACGAAATTAAGTCAAGCACGAAATCACGAATGTCGCTTATTTTTTTTTTTTTCGAGAATGATCAGAATTCTCGAACGATCGGATCAACGAAGGAGAATCGCGAGAAGGATCGAAGATAAGATCAAAGGAAAGAAGAAGAAAAATAAAATGGATTAAAAAAAAGGAGATAAAATTTAAAAAAAAAAAAAAAAAAGAGGAAAGAAAAAGAAAGAAAACGAATTAAACGCCTTAACGTGGATACCTTTTTAAGCTACCTCCTGGTAAGACTCCCTTCTACGAAGTTTTCACTTTGAATATCTACCGGATCTCTCGCGAAAGTAATTCTCAAGGACGCGAAAAGAACCCTTTAACTTTAGACTTTTTCGACAAGAAGAACCTACGGTCTTTTATTTCGGAAGAAGTCGTTAGAAGTCGATCTCTCGTTACTTTTCTCGAATATCGCGGACGGCTATCGAGCTTCGAATTATACGATGACACGGAAAAATAACTAAATAAACAAGAATGAGTGATAGAGAGATAACCAGATAGACAAACAGAGAGAAGGAGAAAGAAAGAGAGAGAGAGAGAGAGAGTTGTTGCTTATTGGAAAAACTAGAGGAAACTATCATCATCCCATCTCTCTCTCTCTCTCTCTCTCTCTCTATATGTCGTTTTGTATCGAGTTTTTCAACAGCTTGCCTTCGTTTTACCTCCATTTTCAAAAAGCTCTTTGGAAAACTCTTGCGGGAAATCTCTAATAATCCCTCTGTCCGACAAAAAGAAAAAAGAAAAAAAAAAAAAGATATAACACGAAAGTGCGGAATGAAGAGTGACAACGTAAAAAGCGCAAGCAAGACGACGAAGGGCTTTTCTCCTGGCACTGGCGAAGAGGAAAATACGAGAAAGTGCCAAGCGAAATCTCGCCGCGATTTGCACCCTCTTCCTACCACCAACCACCTCTTCACGCTCCTCCGGGAGTAAAAACGAAAGTTCGAACGTTGGACATTCGACCGAGGCTTTGTCAAATCCCTATTGAGAAACTTTTATGGAAATCCGTTTGGCGATTCGTTGTCGTGGATGCTTTTCCGAATACTATTTTTCGAATAATATGTCGAAAAAAGCTCGATCAGAAACGTTTGAAATATTCTTTTTTTTCTTTTTCTTTCTTTTTTTGTTCTTTTTTACTTCCCTCTCTAACGGGAATGAAAAAACAAATTTAATTTTATTTTATATCAATTCGTTACGCGTTCTCAACGTGATTCAAGACGATCCAAGTTTTTGATCAGGTCGTTGAATCCTTTGTCGGAGATTAATATTAAAAGAACAAATTCGATGACAAGGCGCTTCGAGACAAGGAGTAAAAAATAGTTGATAGAATAAAATGGAAGAAGATTTAATAGATTTATAGGCTGACGAAAGAACGTGGTAATCTTATATATACGTGTATTCAAATAAATATTTCAAGTAGCTTACTTTTTTATACGAACGAGGTAAAAGAATCTTTTCTCGACTTAACTCAATGAGTTAGTTAGTTGGACGTCGTTCGATCGATCGCTACTATTAATTCATTTTTGTATACGATTTTATAAATTTATTAGCGTCTTTATAAAATGCGGAATATAGATTTATCAAATGATTATACGATACGAATTTATAAACGAATTTACGATTCTACAGAATCCAGAATACGGGCTTAAGAATTAATCATAAATTTAATTAGCTAATTAGCGACCGGTTTGATAGAACGACGAGTACTCACTGATTATACAGATTTTTCTGACTCTATTCCTATTGACCTTTCATCCTTTTCTTATCTAGCTGATTACCTACGTAACTTGCCTGGTATAAAGGGATTGCTTTCTATTACCTGATAAAGTTAAACTTACGATTTTGATCGAATCACAATTTAATAAGAAGTCTGTCGTATCGCAAGATACGAGATTCGAAGATATTGTTAACTCAGAAGATAACAGTTTAGCGCATGAATGTCCTAAAGTTTGAACATTTTAAAATTATAAAACAACAACAACGACGCGATAAGTAGCGATTTACTTGCTCTTTTAAATGGATCCTTAAGTAACCTTCAACGAGGGTGAAAATATCGAGCGTGAGCGAATATCTAAAATATCTAAGATACATGATTGATAAAATTTTAATTAATTTCATGAGTTTTCTTTTAGCTTTTTTTTTTACATTAATTATTGTGTACCATAAAAAAAAATCGGATATAAAATAAGACTTTAAACGGGGAGAAAAGTTCGAACGAAGAGGGTAGGTTAACGAACGATGAGAGAGAAAGAGAGAAAGATAACTCGAGCATCGACAAAGGAAAATGAGAAAAGCGACAAGTTCAAGAGAAATAAAGGAAAGAAGGGAAAAGATAAAGAGTGGATAGGGGAGGGAATATACGTAGAAACAGAGAGAAAGAGAGAGAGAGAGAGAGAGAGAGAGAGTCGGTGGAAAAGTCGGCATTGTATGCATTTTTTTTTCTTTTTTTTTCTTTTTTTTTTTCTTTACAGAGCTTTTCACCGATGCGCTGCCAGTATTGTGGGTATTCGATGCAAGAATCCGATGCGCAGCAGGTACTTTGTGAAAGGATCGAAAGAGCCATCGAAGACAATGGCACGGGGCCATGGTGCTCGAAGCAAGAACTCATTGACCGGAAATCGATCCAATCCTTCCTTCCTCCCTTCCCATCTTTCACCCTCTCTTGCTCTTCCTCTCTCTCTTTCTCTCTCTCTCTCTCTCTCTCTCTCTTCATCAAGTGACATCGACACCCCCACCGTGTATTGAGTTTCAATGGTGCAATGCGAACCATCGATAACTTCGAATCAACGAAGATCAAGATAACGTTTTTCGTTTCGTAATTTAAGAAGGGCTTTAATCGTGACTTTTCACCTTTCGATCGAACAAGTACGGACTTTTAATCGACGATATTTATTTTTAATTAGTCCATCGGTCTGCTCGGATTTCATAGAAAAATGACAAAAAAAAAAAGAAAAAATAAGGAAAAAAAAAGAAAAGGAAGCAACGTTGATATAAAATTTTCAAAACCGTAGATTAAAGTAAGCTCGACGTTAAAACACTTTAAAAGACGATAAAGCACGAGAGAAGGGAAGCTTTTATTTAATCACCCTGGACGAAGCTCGAACTCCGTTCACCTTTTAATAGGTGGACGGAGAGTTAGAGTTGTCTATGTTGTATGGCCTTAGTTCACCGGTATAGCGAGTTTTAACGAATCTTTTAAATTCACGTCTCTCACGTTCACCAGCTGTTTAAGCTCGCTAAATTACATGCTTCCTTTCCTTTTCTCTCGTGCGGGCTCTTACCCTTTCGTTGTCTTCCTTTGCCATAATAATCCGAGTTTTCTATCGTAACTTACGTTAAACGAAACTCTCGTATAAGCGACTGCTTTTTGTGTCACTGACCGTGTAATTATTATCATTGGATTTTTATAAAATTGATTTAAGAAAAAAAAAAAGAAAGAAAGAAGAGAAAAGAAAAGAGAAAAAAGAAAAAGCGACGAACGCGAGTTATCGAACTCTTTTCTAAAATCGTGATGAACCTAAATCGATAACTTTATAATTCATCGATCGATTATTTTAACGAAGATGGCATTGGTTTTTTTTTTTTTTTTTTAAATCTTCCATAGAAATTTTTTTCTTCTTTGTTTGTATTTTTTTCCCCTGTTTTTCTCTTTTCCTTCTCTTTTTTTCTGTCCCATCGATTCGTCTCGAAGAAAAAGATACCCGAAGGAGGAAGAGAAAACAAAGCTTAAAAAAGAAAGGAAAAAAGCTGTCGAGAGTTGATAACGTCGTCGTCGTTGTCGTTGTCGTTGTCGTCGTCGTCATCGTCGTCGTCGTCGTCGTTGTCGGAGGGAACCGTTTTAAAATTCATCGCTCGTTTCTCAGACGTTTAAGCTCCGTCTCCCTTAACCAGCAAAAGCAGCAATAGCCCTTTCTCCCTCTACAAATCTCCCTCTCTCTCTCTCTCTCTCTCTTTCTGTGTGTCTCTGTCTCTCTCACTCACTCGAAAGACGATATTCTTGGTTTGTATCGGCGTATCAGTGCGAGACAGGGCCCCAAGGCGAAGGTAAACCCGATTAGACGGCACACTAAATCTCATTCAAGCCAACGCCGCCATTGTTAAACTACCTCTCTCTCTCTCTCTTTCCTTCTTTCTCTCTATCTTTCTTGCTCCTACCTTAAATTCCTTCAAGAAAGCGAGTTTCTAACCACGTTGGATTATCAAACGGTCGTCCTACGGGAATCCTTCCTTCTCTCTCTCTCTCTCTCTCTCTCTCTCTGGATAGTTTGGCACATCGTACGTGTAAGATTGGCCCTCCTTTTATATCTACGCTACTTTACGAACGAGGAGAGTCGATGTAGACTCCGATGAGCGGGACAGAGATAGAAAGAGAGAAGAGAAGGATCGAGACGATAAGGTAAGATGGATCGCTCGGCCCGTTTGGTGGTGCCAACTCGCAATGTGCACTTCCTTAGGCATCAGTACGTTACCGATAAATCCGTCGTTTGCATAATCGAGGAAATCGCGGTTTGCCTTTTTCCCTCCCTATCCTCAACCTCAAGCTCAACTTCAACCTCAACCCCAACTCATCGTTTCCCTTCCCTCCATCGCATGTCCATCCCTCCTACTCTTCTTACCATCTGCCAACGTCTCTCGAGCTGTCAGAAGAGTACCCTGATATCGAAGGAAATGGATTATCTGCCGATACCCGACTACGTTGATGCTACAATATCGATGATGTCGAACGATTATCAAAAGAGAGGAAATTTCAAACGTACTTATATAGATTTACGTACGTACGTGGGTGTAAACGCGTCCCGTTTATCTAGGAAAATTGGTATATCTTCTGGGGAGGGACTGAAGGTAGCAAAAAGTTTTTTTTTTAGATTTGTCTGATATGACGGATGACACATATAACATATGGCGTCGATACTTTCTTTTCTTTTTGTTTCTTTTTGTTTTTCTTTCTTTCTTTGTTTACTTTTTACTACAGCTCGCACGCTTGGGGGTAAATGTTTAAGTCACGGATTCAGTTTTTTTTTTGCTTTTTTTTGGAATCGTACATTTCTCTTTTTCGTAGTTCGATCGCGTTGGTTTAGACGGATTCAACCACGTTCTGGTATGAGATCATTTATTATTATTATAAAGTGTTACGAATAGAGTTCTTTTAGAGATCGTAGCGATGAAGGTAGAGAGAAAGAGAAAGAAAGAAATAGATCGAACGATAATCAAACCGTAGAATGATCCAGCAGAGTTAATCGCGCAAGTTACAAAGTGTAAGAAGAGAGAATGGTAAGATCGATTAATCTAATCCAGAAACGCGTCATCATGTCATGCGAATTTCCCGGTTCCGGTAAATATTTTCCCAACCGACGAACGATGTTCCCGTCGACTAATCGCGAAAGCTTTAACGGAGAACCGGAGCGTCCCGACGCGTACACCCCAGACGCTTTCGCTCTAGAACACTTGCCAACCATAACGTCATTAAACCGCAACACCGGTAATAAGGACGAGACTGAGTCGGTCTCAGAGCTCGTACAAAGCACTGCAGATGGCAATGAAAAGACAGAGAAAGAGAGATAGACAGAGAGATAGAAATAGACAGATAGAGAGAGAGAGAGACAGAGAGAGAGAGAGAGAGAGATAAGAGAACACTCTCCGAGGTTCTCGATTGTACTCCTAGTTACTACTACGAGACTCGTAATTTCTACAAAATTTTCATTAACTGCTAGCTGCTTTTAAGAACACCGGACGTTCTTCTTCTTCTTCTTCTTCTTCTTGTTCATCAATTAAACATAGCTCCTTCATTTTCTTTAAATCCATGTAATTCTTGTGATTGTAATATAAATTAATGTACGAGTATAATACAAGTGACGTACGTCTATTATAAATAGATATTATTAAGGACATGCAGTTAAAATACAAACAGATACAAACAGATATACAAACACAGAGATACATATGCATACACGCAACCTACGCACACACGTCGTTAATTAATTTCCCAACGAAAATTACTCATTCCCCCGTCCATTAAAGCTCTCGTTTAATGAATAAAGTTTATATCATGCAAGTTATATGTAAAAGCAAAGCTTCGTTCGGCAAATAAAAGAATTTCGAAAAAGCTAAAAGCTTGGGTTTAATTGTCGTAGGAAAAGTATAAAAAGAAAGATTTTTTCTTTTTAATAAAAACAAAAAAAAAACCAGAAACAGAGAAAGAAAAAGAAAATTCCTTTCGAAGTTTTACAAAAATCACTCACCTGATCGCCGTCGTGTCCTTGCCAACTGTCGTGGCTCTGTAACAAAAGAAAAAAAGAACGTTCTATTTAATTTCTTGAACTACTCTTCCCTCCGTATAAATCATTCCACACAAAATGGTTGGAAGTATCAAACCGACGTAGGAAACGTCGTTTTAAATATTTGATAAGACGGGAAACCAAGCTCGTTCCAGTTACAAGTCTAAACTGCTAATTATTCGCGCCCTCGTAACACGAGCCGCGTTAATTATTAATAAGTAGACTTCTAACAAAGAGTATAAACGACGATCTAAACCTAGTCGTACATAGTTCGAGGGACCATTAAATATATATTTATGCATGTATTTATATATGCTCGTCGACTTTCGAAATGGTGTCACCGATAAAGCAAGAAATTGTTCTCGCATAAAATAAATTGATATCTTCACGATCGTTTAAAAATGTTTTTCGAGGAGAAAGAAAGGAAAGAAGAGAAAAAGAAAAAAAGAAAAAGAGAAAGAAAGAAAAGAAAAATCATGCCAATAGAATCGAAGTGAATTATTATAAGGTGATAACGGTTATATTTGATCTTTTTTCTCAAGCAATAGCAAAATGGAGGAGAGTTAACAGGAATCTCAGAGTTTCCTGTCATCCTCTTCGTCTGGCTGGCTGGTTGGCTGGCCAGCTCGTTCGAAAGACAATAGTCCTTGGTACAATGGTGGCACGTCGAACACGTGCCATTGAAGGGTCGAAATAGGAGAGGCTGCCAAGGAGGAAAACGACAGCCTCCAATATGTACCAGATCTACACTTACACGTACGACCTATCTACCTAGATATGTAAGTACTTACATAGTTATACATACATACATATATCTATATATATATATATAGGATGATCGCTCGCGTATTGACGACTATTATTCGAAAAAGTTATAGTTCCGCGTTAACAAAAGCGTGGTCAGCTCGTAGCAACTATCTAATGTTCTTAACGATTATTATAGAGTTAGAATAAATAAACGAGGACTCTTGCTACCTATCAAAGAAGAGAATACAAATTATCGTCTTTCGTTCGCATTCAAGGATTTATTTTAAATTTCGTTCGCGCATGTTTTCTTTTTTTTTTCTTTTCCTTCTTTCTACGTCTTGTCGATTGTCGGAAGCTCGACAAAAACGAAAGGAGAGAAAGAAAGAAAGAAAAAAAAAAAAGATAGCAATCGGACAATCATTTTCAAAAGAGACGTTCATCATCGGCCCACGAGGAAAGAAATTCGTAGGAATTTTATGCGAATCGATTTTATCCTATACGCACGACATGAACCAAGCATAAAATGAACGCGTTTCGACGTGGTTATGAACGCTCATATTGCTACCATAAATCTAACAAGGCGAGTCACATTAATCCTACGAACGCTTATACTTCCAACTTCGAACGACACCCGATGTTCCGATAAAACACTCCTTCTTCGTGCTTTCTAGATTATTTGGCTCTAAACTTCCTCTATGATTTAATTGACCTACGATGTAACACGATTTTAATACACGATCGTTTCGTATTTTCTAATAACGAAATTCTTTTTTATATGAAAGAAGAAAAAAAATAATAATATGGGAAAGAAAAAGAAAGAGAAAAAGAAAAAGAAGAAGAAGATAAATGTTATATCCATATTTCGTGAAACATCGATGCAGATCAGAATGGATCGAGAGAACTTGACTTTCATTAAATTTTAATCAACGAATACATTCGAAGTAGACGGATTTTAAAAGACCATCGGTTGGTGTATTCGACGTGAAAATTATCTCCTCGACTCCTCTATTCATCGAAGTTGGATATCTCTAACAGTATAGTATCAAAATCCCATTACAAGACATGGATGTCGATTCTCCGTGGATTCATATATATATATATATATATATATATATATATATATATATATATATATATATATAGAGAGAGAGAGAGAGAGAGAGAGACAATACTATCGATATCAATTTCACGTTGTCGAAACATTGATGAGAAAAGAAACATATAGTACACCATATACGTAACATTCCCTAGAAAATTCTTCAAATACAGTAAAAACGACCAATAGAAATTATAATCGTTTGTTTCGTATCGATCGTATTCCGATGTCGCGTTAGTGAAATTATACGAGGAGACAGGATACAATTCATCAATTTAATCACCCCTCGATCGGACTAACTCTTCCGGTTATCGGAGAGATCCCATCGAGAAGTCTCATAAAGTTCCTTGTTATGTACATTAACAGGTAAGCTCGATGTATCGATCGGGAATAAATGTTTCACAGGACGATCATAAATCACGTTGCTTTTTTAATATAGTTTATGTTCGCTCTTAGGTGATTTTCATGAAAACCAAATTGGTTAATAAAATTCAATGATATATTTCGTGGGAGCCACGTAAAAAAAAAAGAAGAGAGAAAGAAAGCGATAATCCGTAAATCAAAAAAAGAAAAAAAATAAATAAATAAAAATGAAAAGTTATAAAGATTAATTTTTCTAATCGCGATGGAGAGCTGCGTCATTTAAAAAACGAGATCACTTTTCTTCTCGTCGCGATAGATTACTTTTGTTTCTTTTTTTTCGTCCTTTCTTTTCTCGACACAAAACGTACGACATCTTCGTACGTTTTTGTAACGCGTGTCTCGTCCACAGAGACTTACTTCGTTCCCCCTATCTCTATTCTGGTCTCTTGGTTCACTTCCCCCATCCTTTCGTTCTTTTCTTACTACTACCACCTCCTACTTCACCCTCTCTCCCTTTCTGATATTCGCTATGAGGAGTAAGCTGGATTTATGAGCTTGTACGTCCCAAGAGCGCTCGATCGAGTCACCTACCACTCTTCTACGTGGATAAGCTTGCCTCAAATATATTCCGGAAAAGAATCTTTAACAACGCGTACCTTCTAATGTTTCATCATCTTACCTTTATGGTTGTCTTATTTCATGTCAGTTAAATATATTATATAAAATAACGATCTCTTCTTATATTACATTGTAAATACATACATACATATATATATATGTATGTGTTATTTAAAATCGTCTTTATAATTTTATTAACTATTTATTTATTTATTTATTTATAAATATATCTATTTACATATATTTATTTATTTATTAATTTATATATTTACTTACTAATTCATCCACTTTCTCAAGAAAATTATTGACAATATCGGAAGTATTAATTTGAACAATTAATTTTAAGGGATAATATTATCGAATCGGTTTTCATGGTGGTAGATTTACCTACTATCAATTTTGGAAGGAAACAACTGGCTTTGCTAGATTTAATACCGAGTATATCTTCCTCCTTGCCGCGTACGTCGTCGACCGCAAGCTAATCCTCTTAACCATTGAATCGTAGTCTTAGAAGATAGAGAAGGACTCGCTAAGTCGAGTTTGGCTTCCGAAGAGCGTTCCTTTCCGTACTTTAAAGTTTCACTTCGGCTTTAACGTACAATCTCTGTCTTTTCTCTTCTCTCTCTCTCTCTCTCTCTCTTTTCTTTCTCTCCTTCTCTTTCCTTTATTCACGATCGACGGTCCTAGACGACTGCATCCCTCTCTCTCTCTTTTTCTCTATTTATCTATCTCTTTCTCCTTACTTTTGATCCTCGTAAAATCACGATTTTTGAAGATCGTTTCAGATAGCACGTTTCAATAAATAATGTGAGAGAAAGAGGAAGAGAGAAAAAGAGAGATTACGTAACACGTGGTAGTTTCAAACGACCTTAACGTCGAGAATCGATTTTCCATTTACGCGAGAAATTCACGTGCGGATAAACATCGGGCGAATTATTCATTAGAGGTAAAATAATAGTAAGAATTGCATGAGAGTGAGAAACGAAAGAGAGAAAGAGAGAGAGAGAGAGAGAGAGAGAGAGAGAGAGATGGCGAAAAGGGAAAGACAAGGTATAAACGTCCGTTCCGTAGGATTTATGAGGACGAGTCTGAATTCCTTGATCCTGGTACGGCTCCTGACACGAGTCCTGACACGGGACTCCTTGTTTGTTAAGGAACGTCGTACGTGAACGTATCTACCCTTCACTTAAGCTTCTCTCTCTCTCTCCCTTTTATTCTCCTATCGCAAGCGTTAAGATGACTAGAAAATTTATGCGTTGATGAAAAACAAGACGCAAAAGCGACTCATGGTAGGGTTTACATTAACGTAATTACCGTTGTTAATATCACGTATGCATGTATGCATCATAGACCTTACATAGTCGGATTAGAAATGAGAGTAATTAAATATTATATTTCATGGAAACGTAAAAATATAGTTTACTTAACTATCTACTTACTTATCTACCTAAGTACTTACATATACCTATATATTAAATGTTTCTCGTAATATTTACAATTCTATTGTAATCATCACTCGAATTATAATACGATATCAATTATATCGAAAGTTCCCTTAACAAAATTCTATTGTAATTATCACTCGAATTATAATACATTAATTTTATTCAAATTTTCCAGTAGCAAAATTCTATTGTAATCATCACTCGAATTATAATACGACATCAATTTTATCCAAATTTTCTCTTAGCAAAGTTTCGCAGTCATCGAGAGAATCTTCTTACGTGTTACCATCGAACATTGGTCGAGCTCATGCGCGATGCGTCGTCCTCTTAATTATAAGCACGCTTCGGCTGCATTAATTAATAGACGTGCCTTACCTAAGCTATATATATATGTATATATATATATGTATATATATATATATATATATATATATGCATATATATATATATATCTTTCTCTCATACTACTCGTAACTCACCGACACGAAGCGCGCAAACACGGGATTGTCTTTCGAGTTCGGGAGCCGAGCGTTTTCGAGGATACCCTGTTTCAAAATTATTAACGACCTCATCTCGTTTCGCCTCTACAGTTTCGTTCTCTACCCTTCATCTGACTCTCTCTCTCTCTCTCTCTCTCTCTCTCTCTCTCTCCATATATATATATATATATACATATATATCTATCTTTCTCTCATCGTCCATTTGCTTCTTAATTATCTGTCCTCGGTACTCTCATAAATATTATAAACGCGTACGTTATACATTATACAAATATGGCAGATATTGCATGCATTCATATTATATATATATATATATATATATATATATATATATATATATGCATGCACGCACACGCACACGCACACACACACATGCTCACACATATATAATATAACCGATGTTCCGATTATAAATATAGTTACATCGATGTTCACTCGTCCATAAATGATTATTCAAAGTTATAATTAATCCTTCGGTTTCATTTCGGATTTCCGTTTTTTTCTTTCTTCTTTTCTCTTTTTATATTCCTTTTTCTTTCTTTTTTTCTTTCCAAAGAAACTTAAGACAGATATTTTTAATCGATACGAATTAAACTCGAGAGTCCTGTTAATACTCTTTATCTTATCTCCAAACGAATTTATTTTCTTTCTTTCTTTCTTTTTCTCTTTCGTTCTTCGA
Source organism: Vespula vulgaris (assembly GCF_905475345.1). NCBI lineage: Eukaryota > Metazoa > Arthropoda > Insecta > Hymenoptera > Vespidae > Vespula > Vespula vulgaris. The sequence goes on along the minus strand of NC_066586.1, from coordinate 18,923,614 downwards.
TACGTAAAAAAAATATTTCTTTGAGATACAGTATACTTATCAAAAGACAAAGATAGAGAAGGAGATAGATTAGAGTGAAAATTCCGAACGTATTGGAAACAAGTAACGACATACCTCGATAGAGAAATTAAAAGACGTTTAACGATGCCAGCACGTTTCCATCGATGCCTCGTTACAGAGTCGTTACAGACTAATTAGAGATTCCAAATCGTTAGCGAGCTCCAACAACGACAACAACGACGATGACGACGACTACGACGACTACGACGACTACGGTAACGATAACAACAACGACGACGTAGCTATGTTTCCGCCATGCGGCTGACAATTAACGGGAAAACCTAGCGGCACGATAAATTGTTCCCCACGAATTGTATTTTTTGCATAGCGAGCGTATCATTCTCTCTCCTGTATCGATATAAATCGTTTCTAAATGTTGATTCGTGAATTTCGAGGGAACCACCGGCCGTATAATTGGTCTCGCGAGGTAGCGCATGTCCATTAAATCGAACATTTTTTTCCAATCAGATATAACGATTTCTCTCCTTTTTTTTCTTTATTTTTGTTTTATTTTTATTTTGTTTTTTTGTTCTACGAAAGATCCTTCCTATGATATTATCAAAGTTTCTTTCTTAAGAAGGTCCTAAGAGAGTGTTGCATGATTTATTAAAAGAAGAAAAAATGAAAGGAAACTTGAAAATAATCTTTCGTCGGATCTTATAGTAATAGACAGACAGAGTGACAACTGACGACTGGATTATGATTATACTCGAACGATCGGTATTAAGCGATCGATGTGGAAAAGAAAAAGAAAAAAAGGAAGAAAAGAAAAGTTTGGATAAAAAAGAGAGAGACTTTATAGCTACGACCGAAATCGCAATCCATCAATTCGTGTGCACATACGAGGAGGTCGATGAGAGAAAGAGAGAGAGAGAGAGAGAGAGGATGAAGAAGGGGGTTGCAGAGAGGAGGTTTGGGAGAGCGATCCTCGCGCGTCGCCAATTTTCAAACGACGAACGAATATTTATCGCCTCACTGTGGAAAGGGACTAACAACAACGACGACGGAACAAGTGTGTAACGCGCGAAGGTGAAAAAGAGAGGAAACGACCGAAAAAAAGGAAAATGAAAAAAAAGAAAGAAGAAAAGAGGGGAAGAAAAAGAGAAAAAAAACAAGGCAAACGAACAAAAAGCAAAAAAAAAAAACAAAAAAAAGAGAAGATAGGGGAAAGGAAAGAAAGAGAGAGAGAGAGAGAGAGAGAGAGAGAGAGAAAACGATGCGAGAACCGAACAATGATCTGTTCCGCGCTGGTTGTCGTATCGTTCGTTTTCCAATTCGTTGTTTTACATAGTGGGCTAGTAGATGGTGTCCCAGCTCTATTCGGTATACATAGTAACGAACATGCCGAAGCGCGAGAGTTTCTCCGCTATTTGAATTTTATCGAAGGCAAACAATGGTCCGATGAGTTATTGAGCATTAACAGAGAAAACCCGTTCTTCCGTTTCATCTATCTTTCTTTCTCCTTCTTTGTCCTCTGTGTACTCTATCTCATACGTGTGTGTATGCGTATGTATGTGTGGGTGTACGTTTATGTGTGGAAGATTATTTTTTATTTTCTATTTTTTATTTTTTGTTTTTTGTTTTTGTTTTTCCTCTCTGTGAGATTACGAGATAGTATCAGTTGACGTGCAAGATAACAAAATAACGAATAAAATCAAACGAGAGAGAGAGAGAGGGAGAAATACGTATGTAAGTACTTAGTCGACGATTAACAAATCCGGTTCAACGAACATTTTTTTTTTCTTTTTTCTTTTTTTCGAACTTGTTCTTTCTTTTTCTTTTTGTTTCTGTATTTTTCTTTTTTTTTCTACAAATCGTCGATATCCTCGAACGACATTCTCATTCACGAAATTCGTGTCGCTTAAAAGCGAGATCTTATTTTATAATCAACCGGAACATCATGATGGTAGGAGTACAAAATGTTCCGGCGCAATAAAAAATCTTCGTTGGATTAAACGTCGAAAGGGATCTTGGTTCTCGACATTTTACTTATTCGCCATTAGCGCCGCTAGAAAGCTTTACGAGCTTTGCCGAGAAAAGAAAAGGAAAGAAAAAGAAAGAGAAAGAAAGAGAGAGAGAGAACGGTCCAGAGCAGTAATTAAGATCGAATCTGCTTTTTAGCGAGACGATCGGTACGGTCTCAGCGTTAATAGAGAAAATACTGGTCTTTCTTTCTTTCTTTCTTTCTTTCTTTCTTTCTTTCTTTCTTTCTTTCTTTCTATCTTTCTTTTCTCTCTCTCTCTCTCTCTTATATTTTTCTTTTTTCCTTCTTTCCGATAATTTTCCCGGAAGATCTCAACTTCTTGGAATCGTTAATTTTCATGTAACGACGACGGTCTTCCTAAGAGCTCTATCATTCTCTTTAGTTTAGATCGATAATATCGATCGATCCAACTAGTAATTCTCTCGAGGAAAAAATCTTCTATTAAAGGGTGTTTTCGGAAAGGCGAATTCCATGCTAAAATACACATGGAACTAAACTTTACGACATGCAAAATCATGGTATGCCGTTGTTCTTGTTAGGTACAAGTGGACAGTCTCTCTCTCTCTCTCTCTCTATTTCTTTCTCTCTCTCTCTCTCTATCTATCTATCTCCTTTCATTCTCTTCTATACTGGGAGCAACACGCCCTATGCCATTTTCGCCCGTTTACTACGGAATGCAATTTCGTGCAGCGCCGGGTACACGACGACGCAACAATCTGCGCGACAGATTACCGCTTTGTTTGTGCTTGCCGGTACTTCGAAACGCAATAAAGATCTGGTGCAAAGCTCCGGGAACGAACGACCCATAGAAGGAAGGGGGTTTGGTGTTCTGGTAGGAGAAGGGGCTCGAATATATGCAAGCGAATCGTGAATCGAGTGGGTGGTCCCCCGAGCTATTTAATTGTTTCGCTCTCCGCGCATATGTATGTGGATCTATCAAAGAGACTAGATTTTATTTCTCTTCTAATAGACGTTTTCCTTCCTGTTCTATCTACGTCAAATGTTTATGTCAACGCTTATCATCCCTTTCTCTCTCTCTCTCTCTCTCTCTCTCTCTTTCTCTCTCTCCGCGCATGGAATAATTTTATTAACAACAAAAAAAGAAGATAAAATAGAAAACAGACAGAGGTTTCTGTAGCTCGAATTAGATCGACATTGTAACGTTAATTTGTAAAACTCTTACCAACGTGAAAATAATTTCGTCGATTACTAATTAATTAAGTAATTAAACGTCTCCGTCGATATATTATTTCATACGCCCTTAGCCGTTCTAAAATATTCAACGTTGTTTCTCTTCTACTTTTCTCGCTTACCTGTTTGGAGAACGTCCAAACTTTAAGTAAAGCCACATTCCACGGAGAGCAAAGGCACGCAGACGAGTTCATACTTTCGTCTCTATCTCCGAGGATTGCGGTATAAATGCCGTTCTCGTTCCTCCTCCTTCTCCACCTCCTTTTCCTCCTCCACCACCTCCCGTCGTTAAAACTCTCGACGATGTGTGTTTATAACCGCTAACTTTTTCTTTCCCATCAAAATCCCAAACGTTTTCCCACGAACGAATTTCTACTTACGATGGAAATCACCTTCTCGCGCTAATGTAGTTAATGTTTACGCTAGTTCATTAGAATGATTAAATTCACATTGTTCCATCCTATTTACTCTTCCTACGGTATGCTATATTACTATTACCATTACTATTAATTATTATTAATACCATCGTCATTACTAATTACTATCAATACTTATTACCATCGATAATACGGTATACTCTATTATATAAACAATAAATTGGGAGTTTCAATCTATCGATTCTATTACGTTGAAATTGTTCCTGGAACAATGGAACGGTTTTTAATTCTTTTTTTCAATTTTTTTTTTTATCAACGAAATGATTAAAGAAAAAGAAAGGAAAGAAAATGAAAAAAGATATACGAATAGTTCGAAAGAAAGAATTTCTTTTTCTTTTTTTTTGGGGAATAGATCCACTCGTCGATTTGGGCAATACTTAGGGGAAAGAAGAGACAAATTCTGGCAATCGCATATCATCTGTTTACCTAAAAGTAAGGGAAATAAGAAAACGAAGAAGAAGAAGAAGAAGGGAAAGAAAGAATAAAAGATATATCCAATCGGAATTGAGGATCCAATTCCTTTTGGGGTGTAATCGCAAGCGGTCGAAGGGAACGTTATATTCGAGCTACGGGTTCGAGAAGTTGGCTCGGGTAGTAGCTTAATTATTTAAATGTAATCCAGTTACGGCATTTTGCATGGTGAATTATTCAATTGGTCGGGGTGAGGAGGTAGGGGTGGGGATAGAGAAAAAGAGAAGAGAGGAGAGAGTTGTATATCTTTTCCTAAGTGAAACGAATCGACGACTCCGTGGACGCGAGCTTGAAAACTAACCTGAAATAATACATTTTAAACTTACGACTACTTCTTATTCGTTTAGATTCGTCCTCTTCCGTCTCATTTTTCTTTCTTTTCTATCTTTCTCTTACGTGCATGCAATGATAATCACGGTAGTAGTATGTATCTCTTTCTTACTCGACATTCTTATTGAAAGATAGTAAACTCTCGTTTACGTCGTAACAATTCGCGAAAGAAATTGTGGTATATTAAATGTTACGATTCAATTTTGCCTTTATAAACGCTTAAGAAACTTTAACAATGATATTACAAAAATTTCAAGTTATACGCTGATATATACGTACATATCGGCGAACGATAGCTGTACAGGCAAGGGAAAAAAAAAGATGATAATACAATAATACGTAAAGCTTTGAGTATTCGTTGCAATGACGTATATCTTTCTCGATGGTATACGAAGGATCGACGATGAAAGAAAGCACGAAGTTACAGCGTCGATTCGTCCTATCCAATATTTTGTTGACTAACTTTTAAGGTCGACGACTGTTGGGTACCTACTATTTGGATCAACGAAATATACCTACAAAATATACGTAGATTCTTTTCAAATTGAATAACTTTTACGATCACGAATTCTTTTTTTTTTTCTTTTTCTCTTTCTCTATACGATTTACGTTTCTCTTATCGACTCGAACGAACAATGCCGTAACATTTGTTCTCTCTCTCCCTCTCTCTCTCTCTCTCTCTCTCTCTCTCCTCCTTTCTCCTTCTCCTTTATACTTTTTTAAAGAACGGTGACTGGCCGTTACCATGGAAATGTGCGTGCAAAATTTGTATCCACGACTGCGACCGCGGCTGCTGGGAATTCGAGAAAAGCTCTCGTTGAATTACGAGCCACTAAAGAGGCTCTGCGTGAGTCGTTTTCGCGTTCTCCATGCAATACTACCTACCACCACCACCACCACCACCACCACCACCACCACCACCACCACCATCAGCACCATCACCATCACCGGCATCACCACCGGTAACCACTACCATTGCAATCTTCCATGTACCATGACGCCCGTGTATTCCGTTTTCCAGGTGGAAAACGGAGAAACGAATTTTCTAAAGAAACGCGAGCCTGCAGGAAAATGGATATGTCTCTCTTCTCGAGCAAACGTGCCCCGAGCAAGGTCGTTTCCAAAAGGTCTAGTGAAACTGCGCTCCGACATGCGCGATATTTTATTTCTTTTCTTTTATATTTGCTTTTTTTTGTGATTCTTTTCTCTCTGTTTTTTTTTCTTTTTCTTTTTTGCTTTTCTCTTTCTTTTATTCCGACATTCGAGAAAATATGAAATAAGTCGTTTCGTACCGTAAAGTTCAAGAAAGCCTTATGATATTACTCTGACAATAATAACAATAATAATAATAATAATATTAATAATAATAATGATGATGATGATGATGATGATGATAATGACGACAACGATGATAATAACGTTAGAAATTTTTAAGATTTAATTCTTTGGGGAAATCAATGAATTACGGTACCAAGAGAAAGCTTAGATAATTTTCAAAGATATTATCAAGCACGTAAGTGATATCACGCAACATTCATCAATATATCAGTAGGCTACAACTACACCTGAACATACATACATACATACATACATATATATATATATATATACAAAGGTCAATAATTCTGTGTTAGAATTTCGTGTTAAATCGCGAGAAAATTCCCAAATGCGCTAGCTCGAACGGTTATAGAGAAAACACACGCTTGATCACAGTCCTGATTTTTTATTGCTAATCGGAAAGAAGTCTGAGAGAAGTACTAACTTAACAAACAAACAAATAAACAAAAAGAAAGAAAGAAAGAAAGAAAGAAAGAAATAATAATAACAATGATACAAATTTGTAATCTTCGAAGAATGTTCCTTCGTGTTGATATAATATAATCCACGAATAATTTATTTACGTTCTCTATGTCTTCTATGTGACACAATCGCATCATATGTTAGAGAAGCCTTAGTTCGAATGCCGAACGATAGATAATGCGTTCAAACATGAATGAATTATCGGTCCTTAGGGGGATATAGAATGTCCATACCAAGTTCTATTATATAACTTCGTGATTATACGTGTATCTATAAGCAAGAGTAGGATTAGTTGCATTAATCACGCTCCATTCGGAGGGGAACCCAATCTTACGTGTTACCATTACTTGTATGTACGTGTACGTGAAGAGGTAGGAGTAAACGTAGGAGTAAACTAAGGTGGAAGAGGAGATGGAGAAGTGGACGCAGTGGTTTCTCGTGTAGGTGACCTGCAGATTAGTGGCTATGCCAGAGGCTGGCTTCTTGCTTTGAGATGTCCTTGTCAAAGGGTTCGAGCTAGTTCTCTCTCTCTCTCTCTCTCTCTCTCTCTGTGTTTCTATCTATCTATCTATCTCTATCTCTGTTTCTCTCTCTCTCTATGCATTTCCAGATAATTTAAACCGCTCTCTCGAACAGAGTCGACTCTAGCTTCTCGCCACTTGTACGAACCTACATAGATACATACGTAGGATCTGCATATGCAACGAGAGCTTTGTTAATACGCTCTCGCTGTATATACGCGTATCCATCTAACCGTTGTTTTTCGTGCCATATTACATTAGACGGCAAAAGTTTTATTAAAGCTACGTTGAAAATACGTGAAAACATGGAAAATGTGCGTCGTCTAATCGCGCGATGCATTCTCTTTTCTTTTTTTCATTCTCTTTCCTCTTTTTAAACTAGATACGATTTTTCATTTTAACAAATACAACTTAATAGAGTTACTGTATAACGAAACTTTGTATGTATATATATATTTTTTTTCTTTTTATTTTTCCTTTATAAATATCGTAAAAAGGAACTAAAGAAGGATCGTTTTGATTCGAATCGAAATTCTAGGTACATAGATATCCCTAACGAGCTAACTTTCGAAGCTCTATTCCTCGTTATCAAGAAAAAGGGACTATGACGATTACTCTCGGCGAGTTTGCCATTATCGTTCGTACCGTTCACGTTCGGTATCGCCGTCCGATAAGTAATCGAAAAGAGAGAGTCACCCGACAAGGCACCCTCTTCTAGGTCGTGGGTAACTTCGCGAGAAAGTAATTAGCAGAAATTGTAGGCGGCAATTAGCCGGCCCCCACCATCACCTCTTCTCTTCCTCCTCCTTCTCCTCCTCCTCCTCCTCCTCCTTTTCCTGCTCCTGCTCCTCCTCTTCTAAGGGGCTAAGTTCGAATTCGAAGAGTCCGAAGGCTTCAATTAGCGCGATAAACTTCCAACTAAACTCGGCCGCCGGAGGCTCGCGTGAAAGCAACTACTTTCAACGTTCTACCTTACGAAGGAATATTTTAAAAGGATTTGCGAAGACGGATGAGCTAAGAAAATCTTTGAAAAAAGAATATTTCTTTTGGTTTTTGTTTAAGATATCAGAACGGAACCGACGATGCTTCGTTATGAAGTGAATCGTATTAAATCGAATTAAAGATTCACGAAAATATTATCACGTCACGTTTACAAATATGTATATATATATATATACATTTCTATGATTTCTATATTTACTGATATATATTTCGTTAATTTCGTAGTAGGAAAGAAATGAGAATAAAGATGAAAAGCTAAAAAATATCGTCTTTGAGTCTTTGAAGCTACGATTGGAAAAAACATTTTTCAAAATTTGAGGATTTAAGATTCGAGAGATGAGTATTAGAAAAAAAAAAGAGAAAAGAAAAAAGAAAAACACGTTTTACGCACGTTGCGTCTTCGCAGATCACAATGGAGTTTGAAGCACGTCTCGAATGGTCCGTCAGTCATCTCTCTTTAAGACGACTGTCTCTTCTTAAATTGAAAAGAGTGACCGACCGAGAAGAAAAGGTTGTACAGAGGATGGCATCGAGCTAGAAGAGGAAGAATTAGAGGTCGTAGAAGCAAAATTACTTCCGTCGCTTCGGGGATCCTCTTGGTAAATCCACTACGTAGTAGTTGAGTTTATCCTTGGGAATCGATGAAGTAAAATGAACGAGGCGAGGACACGAAAACGGTAACGTCCCGTGTTTTCTATCTAAATAAAATCTATAGAGCACGACATGGCGTCTGGTATGCGAACAAACGTAAGCAAAGTTTCGCCGAGTCGATAAATTTATCTTAATGACGCGGAACGAGGGAGATCGGAAAACTGCAATATCCATCTTCGCTGTTTTCTATAATCTTTTATTCCCTTTTATCGGGCCAAAGAAAAGATAGGAAGAAAGAGAAAGAGAGAAAGAGAAAGAGAGAGAGAGAGAGAAAGAGAGAGAGAGATCGTAGCACAGATGCCATTTGTAGTATGGCCCGCATCGATGAACAAAACTAGCTTTATTTCTTTTCTCTTTTTCTCTCACTCTCTCTCTTGCTTTCTCTCTCTCTCTTTCTCTTTCTCACTGTGTGTGTTTCTCCGTTTCTCTCTTTCTTTCTCACTCTCTTCCTCCCTATCGAACGCAGCAGCCATTTACGCCGCATAAATTCGCGTATCGCCACTATACACGCGTTGGTGTCTCTACGTCAAAGCGCATTGCGGCACTTTTGCCGAGGCCTGTGCGGATTCACGAATTCGATATCGCTCTAACGTAAAAAAAATGAGAGAGAGAGAGAGAGTGAGAGAGAAAAAGAGATCGTGATGTATCGAAGAAATCATGAAAAAAAGAAAGATAGGAGACGCATGTCACGATTAGGAACGATGCCAGTCAATGCCTGGCCGAGTTTACCGTAATTTTTGTTACCTCGTGCCTTTTAATTAGGTCAATAAAGGCCGGATCTCTCCGTTCGAGATTGGATTGATTTAAAGGGATTTTTAGAAAAATAAAAAAAAAAGATGACGAAAATCCTTCTCTCTCTCGCGCATTAAAATTTATCGAATCGAAATTTGTAAAAATATTTTCAATTTTTTCTTTTTTTTTTTTTTTAATGATAAAAATTGATCGACGTTAATGATAAAAATTAAATACGTATATTAATATTGACATATACATAATATATTAAATAAGTCGAGATTAATTTGAAAGGGATATTTTTCAAGGAACAATCTCGCTCGATACGATAACGATACGATAACGAAAATTAATAATATTTCATCGATTAGATACGATAAATATTTTCATTAAAATCTCATTCCCGTATATTATTCTCCGTTCAAGCCCTTTATAAACTTCCCCTTGGAAACATATTCAAATGTTATGGTAACTCGTCGTTGAAGCTTTTTCGAAGCGAAAATCTTCGTTGCTACGAAGTCGCGAAAATTTCGTTCGTCGAAACGAAAACCTAAAGAACTTATATATACCAAAAACGATAAGACGACGACGATTCAACTAGAAATTTCTCGGGAGGAATGCGAATTTGTAACCCTGTGCTAGAGGTTAGAGGCTTGTACTAAAACGATTTTGACGATCTACGCAAGTACTTATTTACGATGGATCTATCCAGGTCGCACGGAACACACGTCGTTATATTTTTCTATAGATCATTTCGATTGTCTGTAATAATAATAAATCATTATATATATATATAACACGCACACACACACATATTTATATATAATAATTTGCAATATGAAATAAAAAAAGAATTAAACATTAACAAGAATTTCATTTTGTAATTTTGCTGTAGTTGGTCATTGTCAGTTCGATATACCAATACATATATATGTATACATACCCACACACAAAAGCATACTCGATAAACGATAAAATATAAACCGAGATACGAACGAATGTGTTGTCGAGTCGATAATCAGGCTAGTTCAGTTAGGCAAGAGCCAACGTTTACTAGCCTCACAAAGCTCCGGAACTAATTAAATAGACCACAGCGTGGTGGTAATATGACGCATTACTCGAATATCGTCATGCAAGAGCCGTTCCTCGGAGAGTGCATAGACGTACCTCCTATCACCGATTGGGGATTTGGTGGTTCGCGGTTTATTCCACCCGTCGAAACATCGAATATTTGTCCATCTACCTACCAATCAACGTAGCATAGTCGTATCCCTGATCAAATTACAATCCTGTAACTGCGAAGAGATGTCGCGTGTTCGGACAGTGCTAAAACATGCAGGAAATCGAACTTTGAAATCGTACGTAAACGATATTGCGATATCGTTTCGCTCAACAATTAAAAATTTATTGTTCTCAGTACCATTGTAGTTTCCACTATCAGATATTTTTCTATAGACAAAATTTATCTCATCGATAATATATATGTATATATTCTATAAAAAAAAAATCAAAAATAAGGAAAAAGAAGGAAAAAGAACGACAACAAAAGAATCGTACAAATATAATATCGAAAAGCAACGTAAGTACTTACTTGGGTTTGGTAAAGGTTTCAAGGATTTTTATACGACCACTCAATCACGTTCAAATCTACGTGGACCTTTGTGCTTTTGAAAATAGTAAAATGTCGTCAAGGTTCGACGGATAAGAGTCGTCGAAATCGTACGGAAAGCTGAGTTGGCTCTCTCTCTCTCTCTCTCTCTCTCTCTCTCTCTCTTTGGTAATCCACCGGCCGAAGATCAAAGATAATCAGCGACTGCAACGTTCTCGAAGATGGTTCTTCATACGTCTGCGAAGTCTGTTTGACTTGCTTCTTTCCAAGAGGAAAAAAAGGAAGCTTTTTGAGCCCAGAGGACTCGTAGAAAAACGAGAAAGGAAGAAAGAGAGCAGAGTAGAGTAGTTCACCAGCCTGCCAACTTTCGGAGTACGTTACTCGAGCCTTGACGTCCCTCCAATAGTGAATTTATCATTTCGATGGCAATTTCTGAATCATGGATTTCCTTTTATCTCGTATAAACGAATAAGAAGAAAGATCGGAATATATCCAAGACTTTCTCTCTTTTATCACGATACGATATTTCCTTTTGCATCGTTTTCTTTTCTTTTTTCTTTCTTGTTTTTTCTTTTTGTTTCTTTTTGTTATTAATATCTTTCTTTCTTTGATTCTCTCTCTCTCTCTCTCTCTCTCTCTCTTTCTCTCTTTCTCTCCGTCTATTTTCCACTCACAAACCGATCTCGTTCGTTTATTGGAGAAAATCGTTTCAACCACCTCGCTATCCGTAATCGTATCCTTCTTTCTTTTTCGAGAAGAACGTGAGAGTAAATTCATTAATAGATATCTGTCGGAATCCCTGAATTGCGAATTAAAGAAGGGTCATCCTAATTGACGAAATGAAATTTTCTCGAACTCGAGCGAGCGAACAAGAGAGAGAGAGAGAGAGACAGACAGACAGACAAAGATAGAGAGTTAGAGACAGAGGAAGAAAGAGAGATAGATAGACAGACAGACAGAGAGACAGAGAGAGAGAGAGAGAGAGAGAGAGAGAGAGAGAGAGAGAGAGAGAAAACGAGTGAGTTAAGTCCATTCGGAAGAAATAAAGTATCCCTACGTGCCACTACCGAGATGGATCTCTAAATCGAATGATGCGCGCCGAGACTGAAATGTACGAAACGTTGGAAACAAACTTCCTTAACGATCCATAGACCGATCGGTGTCCGTCGGTTTTCCACGTTTCGTGAAACGACTGAGTATTCTCGCATTGAACAACGTTAAGTGCAACTTCCGAGTTAGGAACGTTCTTTCTCAGAAAACGAGAAAAAAAAGGAATGAAGTATAAATAAAAAAAAAAAAGAACAAACAAACAAAAAAAGAAAGAAAAGAGAAAACAACGGAAATAAAAAAAGAAAGAAGAAAGACGGGAGAGAAAAAGGAAATATCGAAAATTGCGTGGAGTAGAAAAGATCGTTAAGTTATGTTTCAAAGTAACGCTTAACATAGAGAAAATATAATCGAAGAGTTACGAATTTTTAAAGAACGAAAAGATTAAAATAACGAGAAATAACTCTGACAAGAGCTTTGATGTAAGATTGAATTTCTTTAGAGTAGTCTGCTAGAGATTGGGAGATTGAAAGAGAAAGAGAAAGAGAAAGAGAGAGGGAGAGAGAGAGAGAGAGAGAGAACCTTTCCATACTTTGCGCGTCACGTCACGTTACATTCGCAAGAAGCTTCATCTAGGATAAGCTCTTTCTCTTACGTAGGATGAAAAAGGAAACTGAAGGAAAGAGGATCTACCTTTCGATAAATTATTTAGAACGAATCGATGTAAATAATTTCGACGAGACAAAAGTACCGGATTATCGCGTAGATTTTTTTTTTCCTTTTCGTTTTAATTTCCTTTCTATCTCTTTTCCTCTTTTTTTCTTTTGCCTCCTGACGAAAGGACAGTTAGGAAAACAATATTTGTTCGTTTCGTTACCATTGACGAATTATTGACGAATTTTCTTTTCCTTTTTTATTTCTCTTCCTTCTTTTCCTTTCTTTTTATTTATTTTTTTTGATTAACTGGATTATTTAATCACGAACAACGAATACTTTTGGGAGCTTCTCAAAGAGAAGGATATAATAAAATTTCTATATGTTACGCGAAAAGAAAAATTGATATCCGTACCTTCGTTAATGCGATATATTGTGTGTATATATATATATATCTTTTTTTTTTGATATTTTTCTTTTTCTCCTTTCATAGACGCGTATGAATATTTGAAGATTATCGTTGTAGGGCCGAACACGAAGGGTAGCATACTGTTCAAAGAGCATCAAGAAATCGATTATCGCGCGCTGTACACTTCCATAGGCCACACGTTGCATCCCGCAAATGGAATATTCTCTCTGTCTCTCTGTCTCTCTGTCTCTCTCTCTCTCTCTCTCTCAATCTCGTACCGAAACGAAGATACATCTAGCGATCTACCAACACGACTAAAATCTACATGTACATACATACACGTGGGATTACGTCATAGGCAATAATACATCTGCCAATCTCAGTCGTACCTTCGTGCCAATCTCACCAGCCAATTTTGCACAGAGTCGGAAGCCAATGCCACCGGATATGTACGCACCGTTAGATCGTTCCGATATCTTCCTGAACGATAATTGCGCCAAGTGGACAATGTACGCTCGATTAATCTTCCCGCGATCCGCGGAAAACTTGCTCGCAACGTGATAATAATCCATGATCGTCGAATTAATCATTTAATCGTCGTTCCTACGTTCTCTCTGATATCTATCATTGAATAATTATCGTTCATCGGAACTATTCATGATTAGAAAGTATTCAATATACTATATTTTCAATATGCTTTTTCAATACGTTATATGGGACGTAACGTTTATCTCGAAAAATAGGAATATTTCGTGATTGAATGTCTCTATCAAAAAAAAAAAAAAAACATTTTTTTACAAATTTTTGTTACGATGAAGAAGCATATCGTACGGTATGTCAACCGTTTTGCTTTTTTTTTCTTTTTTTTTTACAAATCGATCAGCGGAATAAATTTCAAAGTTAAAAGTTCATTCTTTTTTTTTTTTTTTTTTTTTTTAATGGAACTATATATCTTTTTTAAGTGCCATATAAGGTATTATTTGTTGCTGTAAAATATTATAAATTATATTATATATTTGTGAGCTCGTTATATATATATTTATAACACAGTTATTTATAGATAAGATACGATACGATCATACACATATACATATGTGTATATATATATATATATATATATCTGTTATCTGTTTCAAATGTATTAAGCTAACTTTTACAACTCGATTATCGATAGTAGTAGCAGGAACAGAAATAGGAGAGAGGCTCGGAAGAAGTCTCGTACCAGTCGGCGTAAACTCTGATCGTATCTTTCGAAGTAAACGTTGTTGAAACTGACTAACGTTGTTGAAGCCGGCTAATCTTTTCATGTTTAACAACGAATCGTCCATATAACGTAGAGCATGCCTCTCTAAAGTTTACAGGAAAGCGTCTATAACGAGACTCTTGGAGCGGTTTCGCACTGTTTTCCATATTCAACGAGTACGAGGAATATTTCCTACGAGCTAGAGATTTTCACCGATAAAATCTGCCTCTTGTGAATCGGTTGTTTGTTTAATCGCGTTCAACAATATTATCGTGTGTATTAGACGATGTTAGTACACACCATGGAAATTTTTATAAGGCCCATCAGAAATTTTCTTCGTTTGGAACGACGATGAAAATGAAACGTTCTAAACAAATTTTCCATTGGGTATCATTACCAACACGAACGAATAAAGAAAGAATCCATTAACTTGGGATTTAGGTTAATAGACAAAAGTATCACTAGGAACGTTCTCTTTTTCTCTCTCTCTCTCTCTCTTTCTCTATCTATCTCTTTACGAGTATATAAAAAAAAAGAGAGAAAAAGAGAGAGAGAGAGAGAGAGAGAGAGAGGGAGATGAGAGAGAGAAAGCTTCGATTAAAGCTTCTCCGCATAACACTGTTATTGGCTGCAAGCCGTGGCTCCGTTGGAAAGATCGTAAATACGAGAGTTTTTAATAAAGGCGCTTAATATCATGCACATAGACGCGCAACGCGCACGCACACGCGTAAACGTAACAACGGTACAACGTCGGTCGATTACTGCGAAGAAAAAAAAAAGAAAAGAGAAAAAAAGAGCTGAAAAAAAAAAGATAAAGTCGCTAACTATTTTGTAATCTCTGCCATTCTCGGAGTAGCTCGAATAAAAAATCGTCCTACATACGAGCGTTTTATTTTTCTTTTACCACGCGGATGTCATCGATGTGAACACAGAGTATGTATATACACAGAGACCCTCTTTTTCTCCCCTCTTTTCCATTAACCCAAATCTTGATTAGTCGATCGCTTAACGGACACGAAGATAAAAGTAAGAGAACTCCTCGGAATGTTTATCTTCCAAAAGGGTAGTACCAGTTTTCCTCCTTACGCGACACTTTTCACGTTCTAAAACATTCGACTTGAAGGTAAACAGGGAAAGGAAACTTTGGAAAAGGAAATGTTCCCATCGTCGTTGGAAAAGTATCGGCCCGATTTTTGCGGTTCATCGAGCAAATGTCTCCCCTTTCTCTTTTTTCTTTCTCTCCCTCTCTTTTCACGTTCGATGAAGAGAGAAAGAGAGAGAGAGAGAAAGGATGAAGGACGAAGGGAGTCAAGAAAGAAGACGACTACTATCACCCGATTGGAAAGCATTCAATTGATTCGCATAATCGTTCGATTACGAAATTATATTTGTGACTGCTCGCAATTCTATATTCTTTTGGAGGATGTGGTGGGTAGGGGAGGGGAAGGGAGGGGGGTGAATCTTTCCCGTCGACTGAAATTACGTATCCCATTTAAATATTCGTCGCGTCCATCAACGAACACACTTCTACTGGCATTTGAATAAATGCATTCATTCTATCAATCTCTCTCTCTCTCTCTCTCTCTCTCTTTCTCTCTTTCTATGATTTTGTCTGCGGTATATATGTATGCGTGTGCCTGTGACTGTGTGTGTGTATATGTATATATACATATACGTACATACGTAAATCGTACAAACGGGAAAATTTAATGTGTTACTGTAGATACATGCCGGAACGAGTTTGTAATAGTAACATTGGTGTTAGTTGAATCGACTGGTTCGTGTGTCCCACGATGCCGGCTTATATTCTGCGGTCTGTTTACTTTTTCATCGCATTAGCAAATTGCAACGGCGTAACACGGGCGAGCAGACCAAGGGTTCGGCAAATAAAATCGACGGTTTGCCATTCGTAGTAAACTTAAGAGAGAGAGAGAGAGAGAGAGAGCAGGAAATAAGAGATAGATGGATGGATAGATAGACAGAGATAGAGACAGATAGATATACAGAGAGAGAGAGAAAGATGAAGAAAATGGAGCAAGTGAGTTACATTGCCAACGCATTGAAACTGTTTGTCAAAAACTCTTTTGTTTCTACTGCTTAATTACGTTAGTTTTCTTTCTAACGAGCTTGGCTTTCTGTTCAGCCAATTTCGAAAGTGTTCGTCGTTCTTTTCTGTCCGCTTCCGTTAGAGTAGAGGACAATTTTTTTCCCTTTCTTTTTTTTCTTCAATTCCCTCCCTCTCCTCTTTTCACGTTCCATCCTTCCCCATACGTCTCGACTCGCTTTCGAACGATACGTCTATTCTCGTATATCGATTCTATAGATTTCGTAGTATTATTATCATCATCATTATTATTATTATTATTATCACCATTATTATCATAATCATCAATGGTACGGATTAGAGGGATAAACGACTAAGATTTATTTCGCTAACGGCCTATCTCTGCTTTGCTCCTATCCAATTTCGTCGACAAAAATGAAAGAACGTATAAGTTTGAGACGCATAGGATGATAATAGAAGGGAACAGGGATGTAGGTGGAAGCGGCTGCGGCGATAGTGGTGGTGGTGGTAGTGATGGGGAGGGGGTGGAAGAGCGAGGAGTACAAAAGCACGATCCATCCAGAATTTTTGCATGCAGATTGGTAGAGAACCCTGACCCGAAAGAAGCGCCATAAGAAGAAAGAGCTAAGGCTGAGAAAAAGAGAAAGAAAGAAAAAGAAAAAGAGAGAGAGAGAGAGAGAAGAAGGGATGGAAGGGTGCGGAAGGTAATTTCGAGTTGGGGTAGATGTATGTCCGTGTGATAAAAGTAATGAGATCCATTATAACAAGGTGAGCTGTTTCCTTGCAAGGCGCCCACCAGTATCTATTCTCTTTTCTAGGAGGCTGTTGAGAGACCCCAGACTCTGTGGTATCCTTTTTCTACCAAAGGGAGAAGGGATAGAGGGGGTCGTAACGCGGCGATGAGGGACCGAGAGGGAAATAGGGGTGTCAGGGGCAGCGTGGAGAGGAGGGGAAGTCGGGTAGATTTATATAACCATCACCGAAGCTCCTTGAAATATTTTTCTCCTGTCAACCTCCTCTCCTACGTGGATTTATTATCGACGAAACGCTTATGGTTGTCGTAAATATAATCCGATAAATATGCAACGACTATACCCGTTATCTCCTTTCTCTTCACTTTCTTTTTTTCTCTTTCTATGTTCTTCTTTTATCTATTTTTTTTTTCTTTTTTTGCTTAATTTTCATTCGCTCGAGTTCTTTGTTTGTCTGTCTGTCTGCTTGTCTTTTTTAAAAATTGAATTAAACGTGTTTGAAAGTAGTAATAGTTTATGAAATTTCGGTCGAAATTTCATCGAGAATCTCATTGATCGGAGTAGTACGATCGAATGGTTTCTCTCGATGCGATAGAGAAACAAAGCACGAGCATCGAAAGAGAGAGAGAGAGAGAGTGGTGAGTAGATATATACAGGGAAGTGGACGTTCAAATATTAGCGCTAGTCGAACGTACGAATAATCAACGGTATAATTCGAGCGCGAGTCGTCAATTCTTGAATGGTGCACACACGTTGTCGATAATAAATGTTCGGATAATGATTCTACCATATAATATTTAAAATGATTGAATTCATATAATATTTACTCGTATGCCACCTATAAAAAAGAAATGTTCTCGCGTAAAAAAAACGTATCGCATACAGAAGATGAATGAAGATTTAAAAGGAACCGTGCGATGTAAATTTGTAAAGTCGAAAGAAAAAAAAAAAAACAAAGATGGAAAAGAAGAAAAAAATGGTAAAAAGGAAAAGAAAACGAGATCATAATCGAAATTGCATGAGGGAAAGGGGGAAGGGGGTGACTCTCTCTCTTTCTCTCTTTCTCTCTCGCGAGATACGATCTGAAATTGAGAAAAAAAATCAAGAAAAAAGTAAGAGGAAAGAATAAAAGATTTTTGATGGTGTCGCAAGCGCATCTCTACCATAGACGGGGAGTAGTATCTTATTCTCGAGGAAAAATTGAATGTAGATATGATGGTAAATTTGCAAACTCGATTCTTCTTTTCTCGTTTGCACTATCTATCTATCTATCTATCTATCTATCTATCTATCTATCTATCTATCTATCTATCTATCTATCTATCTATCTCTCTTTATCTCTTTACGGTTCGCTTCTCTTATGTTTCTTCGTTCCGATCGAAAAGAAAACGAGAGAATCGACAAGACGAGTAAACGTTCGGAAATACGTCCTCATCGAGCCACGAAACGATCGAGTTCACGACATTACGACGATTCCTTCTTCCTATATGAAGCGAAGAATACGCGTGAAAATTTTACGAGTCGTTTTGACGTAGATGGAGGAAGAAGGAAAGACAGACAGAAAAAGAGAGAGAGAGAGAGAGAGAGAGAGAAAAGACTTCTACCGTATTTTATATTCCATCCTTTCGTTTCCAAAGACAACCGTCGCCATTTTCCCAACCTAGCACGGAATGTTGAAAGATACCACTGAGAGAAACCGCTAAGAAATATTTTAACATCGTTAGAATATTCAGTCTCTCGCATAAAGGTCGACGCTTTCGTAGAATCAAAAAAGACCGTAGTCAAGATTCACTACTTCTCTTTCTTTCTGTCTTTCTTTCTTTTCCCTTTCTCTTTCTCTTTCTCTCTCTCTCTCTCTCTCTCTCTCTCGCTCTCTTTCTCTCTCTATCACTATCTTCCATCCTTCACTCTTTTCCTAAAAGAATAAACGTCCCACGAAATTTGTAGCTCATACGTGCCCGTTGGTCCCGACGGGTCCTATAATAATGTTTCTCTTCTGATAAATTTGAGAAACAGTTCAAATACATTTTATCATTCACGCACGCATATCGATTGTATAAATTTAAACGGACAAGGGAATGGGTGATAAGCGGAGCGTCATTTATTTTTTTTTCCTTTCGTTTTTTTGGTCTTGCTTTTCTTATTTCGTTTTTACGTTTTTTTTCGTTTTTCTTTTTTTTTTTAGTTTTGTAAATCTACGCGTCGTTATTTGTCTCGTCAAATAGAAATATGTCACGTTGGCGAACAGCATCGAATCGAATGGTGTTTCGTTTATACGTAGAATCAAGAAACTCGTTAATATTTCACGCGAAATGTGTAACGCGTTCGCACAGAGATTATTATTTAAGTTTGAATACGATTTGTGAGTATACATATATATGTGTGTACGTGTGTGTGTGTGTGTATAGATATGCGTATATATATACGTATACGCACAGGTGCGAATAGATTACAGTAAATACTTCCCCATCGACAAGTTAATATTCCATTCTTGTTTGCAACAAAGCTTAAAGCGGAAAATATGCACGAGCTTAAAGGGAAATACTGTGTATACAACGAAATTTGAAATTATACTGTTCGCAGGTATGTATAATCAAAGAACGTGGTAACCCTGCTATATCCTGAAAAAGATACTAATTGCGAGTTTACATACGAAACGGAATTATTGTTTATCGTGGTAAAGGGTTTTATGATTCAACGAGCAAACTTCAATATTGCTTTTACGCTAGAATTACGTTCTGTTGTTTTAATATTTTACGACGACAAACGCAAACTATAATGCACCTTATTTCGCGTTAACACGTTGAAATTTTTTCTATATTCCTTCCTCCAATTGTTTTCTTTGTCGAATAATAAAAAGAATAAAGTAAATAAATGATTAAGTGAAAGCTCATCGAAGAAGAAAAAAATACAAAAGGAAGAAAACGAATAGTCAAAGAAAACAAAAACAAAAGTGATGGACGACGATTCATTCGGATTGTTTTTAAAACAACGCGACGATTAAAACGATAGGACGATACGGAAGTAGTTGAAAATTTCAATCCGATTCTAAGGATCCACAACAATGCGGTGCCGTCGATCCAAGTGTTATTTGAGGAAGGCACGACATCGCGCAAGAACTTCTGACATCCGTAGCATCCGCTTAGGGATGGAGTCCTCTCAAACTGCATCCGTAGATGTGTACACATCAACGTAAAACTACGTAGGATATACATACGTACGTACGTACGTATATACGTGCATATATATACGTATACATATATATATATATACATATATATATATATAGAGAGAGAGAGAGACGAATAGACGCGCGCATATACAACGAAAGGAGAACATTTAGAATTCTCGGAACAACATTGCTTTCGGAGAACGATCGTAAGCTCTCGAAAGCGAGTAACCGTCTTTAAACGAGACAAAGAAATAATCTATACACCGATTAAAATTATCAAGGTCTATTTTGATTCCGCCACGAGTAAGATATTTCATTCCGTATTTCGTTAAATTGAATAACGGTAAATGTATAATTAATGTTTTAGAATTAAAGGGTAGTTGCAGTTTCGTCACACCTCGACGATATTTTCTTTCGATATTATTTCAGAAATGGGGAATCGTAAAATGGCGGCTATTTCGATCGTCGAGGTAACTATTCCATAAGCTTGCCAGTTATCAAACGAAAGTATTCAATTCGGATCACGTTCGGTACGCTTATCTCGAAGAGGACGAGCTTTAACGACAAGAAGCAGGCAAGTCGAAGAAAATGCTGGCTACCATGATCTCGCGGGGAAGCTTATTTTTATCTGACGATCTCTCTCGATCGAAAGACGAAAGAAAGAGAAAGAGAAAGAGAAAGAGAAAGAGAAAGAAACGCGATTCCTCGAATTTTCGCATGGTTTGTTCTTTCAGAGTTCATTTTAACCGCTACGGTATCAAACGGTCGACGTGTAGGCGAGAAAAAGAGTGGATTCGGCGTTTCAATTCCAACCGCCATTTAAACGTGCTTCCTTTAACTCCAACCCCGAAAACTTTCTTGTACACGGACAGTATTCTTCTTCTTTATTCACTTTTATTCACTTTAATTGACTGATAAAAGACAAGGAAATCTTATAAAAATTCATTGAGTTTTTAACACTTAAAAAAAAAAAAAGAAAAAGAAAAGACATTTTTTATTATTATACTCTTTCGTTTTCTCCGGAGTTTCGCTTTACTTTCTAATACTTTCTAATCCTCTTACGTCCTCTTATTGTTTTTAATTACTAGTAACTTTCATATAGAAAAAAAAAGAAAAGAAAAAAGTAATACAAATTTGATGGAAGATGAAAACAGAGAGGCAAAAAAAAAAAAGAGTATCGAAATAATACGGCCTCTATGATCACATTCACCAAGAAACAAATAAATAAAAAAGTGAATGAATGAATGCATGAATGAATGAATGAATGAATGAATAAAAATCGGAAAATCTATCAGTAAAATATCAAAAGTAATAATAGAAAAACGAACCAGTTGTGGCCATCGAACTGTGAGGTAGACTTTGGCGCGGCCAAAAAGCCGCAATCTTCGTAGTCTCCGCAGCTTTTTATCGTTAAAGCCCATCCCCATGAAGACGGGCGCTACTCGTGATCCACATTGGCACTCCAGGTTGGACACTGCTGATTTTTCACGATAATTGTTCGTTCTTTTTGTTTCTTTATTTCTTCCTTTTCTCTTCCTTTTTTTATTTTTTATTTATTTATTTTCTCTTTTTATTTTACTTTACTATTTCTTTTTCTTCTTTCTTTTCTTTTTTTTTCCTCAAGTTTACGATCGACCGACACTTTTCACTTCTTTTCTTTATTTTTTATCTTTCTCTCTTTTTTCACTCTCTCTCTCTCTCTCTCTTTCTATCTATTTATCTCACTCTTTCTCTCTGTATCTGTATTGTTCTTCCTTTACTTTTTGTCTCTCTGGGAAACAAAGCACTTTGTTTCCTTCTCGAGATTATCCCTCGATTTTTAAACTCCAAATCTGTCTTTATTACTCATAGATTAAAACTTGTAAATCCTCAAAATAGTCCATTTTGGATTCATCTTCGAAATTGATGATATTAAATTATTAATGCACTTTAATACGCCTCTACGACGTTGGAATCTTATTTTTCTTTCTTCACATTTTCTTTTACTCAAATTAAAATTTTTATGGAATATCTATTCGTAATAGGGGCTACATTAATTCAACGTAACGATACTAAATATTAATAATAACAATAATAACAATAATAATAATAATAATAATAATAATAATAACAATAATAATAATAATAACAATAATAACAACAATAATAATGGAAGACTGTTTTTGGATCAACGGGGAACTTTCACGTCGAAGGTTCTTCCTGATTTTAATTTAACTTTCCGATTAATTTTCGTTAGATTAGCGTGCCACACTCTCTCTCTCTTTCTCTCTCTCTCTCTCTCTCTCTCTCTTTCTCCGAGGACTATCGATTAACGTGCAAAATATTTAACAAGCTTCGTCGCGAAAAAGGGAGCGAGGAATTTTCGATTAAAAATTCTTCGTTCAACTTGACGTCTCTTTTTCTTTCTATTACTTTTCTTTATTTTTTTTTTCCTTTTCTTTTTTCTCTTTTTTTAATCACAAAGTAAACCAGAAAGAAAGTTTGTTTCAAAAAGAGTACGTCGATTGATTGCGAAAAAGTCGATGACGTAAGCAACTTCTTTCCAATACGTATTTTCCATCCTCGCGACCTTCAAACGTACCGTTGGACGATAACAAGGAGATGCATCTAACAGACACTTTAATAGGTCACGGTTTTACATTCGAGAGAGAGAGAAACAGAGAGAGAGAGAGGGAGAGAAAGATAGAGAAAAAAGAAAGAAAAGAGAGAGAGAGAGAGAGAGAGAGAGAAAAGAAAGAAAGAATGGAAAAGATGGAAACAGAAGAAAGAGATGAAATCCAGAAAGGCACAGACTTTCGACGGACTTTCTACGGACTTTTCTTAAAACTTTCGCAGAACGATATGTGTAAACTCTTACGTTGCTTAGTTCCAAGAAGGAGTAAACTCTTGGCCGAACGAGTTGGCCAGCTGAAAGTTCAAACTGCTGTTAAACGCGAAATACAAACTATGTTCCGTAACTAATAGTTAGTACTTTTAATAGACGACGATTGGACCGGGGTTTAATGAAAACTAGAGAAAAAAAAATGAAAAAAGAAAAAGGAACAAAGATGAGAAAGGGAGAAAAAAGAATTTGGCGGGAAGTTTCTTTCTGAATAAAGTTTCAATTATCTGTGATAACGTTTGTACGAGTAAGGAAATTTTCTATCTTTTTTTCTCTATCAATCTATCTATCTATCTATCTATCTATCTATCTATCTATCTATCTATCTATCTATTTCTTTTGTCCGAAACGAAGGCTTTCAAATATTTAACAAATACAGATATTTACTCTCGATGTAAAGTGAATTACTGTTAGCCTTTATGTATTATCCAAGCGAGTCTCTCGAAACTAGGATGGCGCCAATGTAAATCACAATTCCGAATCGACGTTAAACGTTACTTTGTCGAGTGGGCGTCTGGTATGAACGCGATCAACAACAGCGTGTCACGTTTCGTTGGAGAATGTCAAGGACAACAGCGCGGTGCCCTTGAATACTTTATACCCTTGATACATTTAAAACGAAAATAAACGTACTTACGAAACGTAGAAATCCTAATAAGGTGTTTTATTTAAAGGAAATAAAACTACGAAGTAAAAGAAAACAAGAAGAAAAACAAACAATAAAATGAAATAAAATAAAAAGAAAAACAATTTTCTCTTTCTTTGCGTACGGCGAGCAAACTTCTAAAAAAGAAAAAGTACAAATGAAAATTAAAACAAAATTCGAAGATAAAAATCCTAGGTAAAGAAGGGATCAAAATTTTTCGATCGAATGCTATTGAAAACGAGAATCCCTTCTCCTCTCCCAAGGAATATTATTATTTATTTCGAAAGAAGAAAGAAAAAGGAAGTCGAAGAATCTTTCCTAAAATAAAAAATCAATTGGACGATCTACGAAATAAGATTCCAACGTGTTCGGAAAAAATAAGGATTCGTATTCTTAAGATATCTTAGTTCCCTTTTTGCAAAGTGTCAAAAAAAAAAAAAAAAAAGAGGAAAACGATAAAAGCAAGAAGAAAAAAAAGAAAAAAAAAGAAAATGGAGAAAAACAAATCTCGCAAATATTAGCGATCTTTCGCAATGGTCCAACGAAGGGAACTAACTCTTCTCTCTGTCGGTTCCGTTTATAACGAACGGAAAATGTTTCGAGAAGGATCACGAAATAAAGGACACAGGATGAATATGACGAAACGAAAGAAAGCGGTGATCTCGCGTGTGAGGATCCGCGCGAGTGACTGCCGACGTTTTCATTCGACGGCTCGTGGGATACCGAGGGATGCTGCCAGCTGGCCTGGACGGCGCAAGATCCAATCCACCCCCCACCCTCACGCAATCCTCTCTCTCTCTCTTTCTCTCTATTCCCTCCACCGAGTCTCCCCTCTCCTTTATTTTTCGGCATATAGAAACATACACACACGTACACGAATGGAACACACCACCACGAATCACCCTTCTTTCCTTCTTTACTTCTTTCCTTCTTTCCCGCGCGATTTCACATTTTTGAATGCTCTATAAAACCTTCGAAAGTAAAATACACGCTAATCTTTTTCTTTCTTTCTTTCTTTCTTTGTTTTTTTTTGTTTCTCTTTTCTTATTTCTCATTTCTTTTTTATTTATTTTTTTTTTTGTATTCTTTACCTCTCCTCTGCGGCATTGCGTAACATTTAAATGCTATAAGTTTAATCATGCGACAGCGTAATTGGTACTTTTAATATATCTTACCTAGTAGAAATTTACCTAGTTACCTAGGAAGTAACTCGTAAATAGAATGAAACACGCGATCCAATGAGAGAAAGAGTTAGTAGTTGTACTAGTTTTTCATGACAGCTCACGAGAGTCTTTATTTAGCGCAGAAGTTTAATAAAGAGAAAGAGAAAGAGAAAGAGAGAGACATCGAAGAATGAGAGTAAGATATTACGATGCGAAAATGCAAGTTCGATTCCAGTCAGTTTTATTTTTACGTGTTATCAAACATTCGAGATATTCGAGAAATGAAAATCGTATCTATATAAGAAGCTCGATTATTCTTTGAAAAAGAGAGAGAAATTTTCGAATTGGGAAAATCGATGAGTTTCTCACTCTTCTATTGTACATACCTACCTATATTTCGTTCTGTACGTAATGCGTGGAAGGACTTCGAAGGAAAGAACAAAAAAAAAAAAAAGAAAAAGAAAGGGGAAAAAAAGGAAGAGAAAAAGAAATACCATCGAAAAGAAATCTCTCCCCTCGTTTTCTGGATTTTCGGATTTTTATGCTCGAATGTTTGAAAAGCTATTTTCACGAGGATTACGAGCTGTGATTTCAAAGTGATATAATACGTAGGTATTTATGTATGTACGTACGTACGTGGCGTACGTAAGCACATACGAAAGGTATATATAATAACATATTTCAAGGGAACAGGATCATCATATTTTTTGGTTAAAAAAGAGATTTGAAATTTCCAGTTTTACGCAACCCAGGACTAGGACTAGGACCAGGATCAGTACCGAGACCAAGACCACGATTACGTTTACGACCATGAACACGAACAAGCCATGATCTGCGAAATGCTTGGTTTAAATATCTCACATTTCGCGATAACACGTTATTATATAACCGAGAAGGGATTTAGTTCGTGTTCTAGAAAAAATTTGCCGAAACGATGTTCCCTCTTTTACTGATGTTAGTCTTCCTTTGGTCCAAAGGACTGAACGAAAAGGGTAAAAGGGAAGAAGAGAGGAAAAGAGGGTGTCGAGAGCGAGAGAGAGAGAGAGAGAGAGAGAGAGAGAGAGAGAGAGGGAGGGAGGGAGAGAGAGAAAGAGAGTCTCGAAATGTTATGCTACCAAATAATTGGCTAATGGGAGTATTTTATGTAGAAGTAGTCGTCGAGTAAATAAATCCCACGCTCATGAGCCTTTTCAACCGTTTCCAAACAAGTTCTCTCTCTTTCGCAGTTCGTCTACCGTCGACGAGAACGGAAAAAAAAGAAACAGAGTAAAAGGGGTTAGGAGAAAGAGAGAGAGAGAGAGAAAGAGAAGACTATCCACTTCACTCTCCTCTACCCCTTTCTACCTGTTTCTTTTTCTCGGTCGGAGAGTTTTGCTCAACACAGCGTAAGAACCCCTTTGGCTCGACACACGCAAAAAAATGTCCAGAAATTATGGAAAAACATCTGCGTCAAAAAGAAACAGAGGGAGAGAGGGAGGGAGAGAGAGTGAGGGAAAGAGAGAGAATATGCGGATGCGAGCTTACGAGAAAGAAAATTAAATATTCATAAGAGTCCGGTGGTACAATGGTTGAACGACTGAAAACATAGAGCTTTTTTCGTTCGAATGCCTTCCCTGAGGGTTTACCAGGAAGGGGAGGGGATGAGAGTGTAGGAAGAACCCTATTTCTACGCAACTCTTCGTCCTTTCTCTCTCTCTCTCTCTCTCTCTCTCTCTCTCTCTGTTTCTCTGTTTCTTTCTCTCTTTCTTTCTATCTCTCTTTTTCTTTGTCTCTCTCTCTCTCTCTCTGTTTCTCTCTTTCTCTTTTTCTCTCTCTGTCCTCCTCCCACCTATCTCGTTGTTCACCGCAATTTTGCAACGAGCTATAAAATTCAACACGTCATAAATATGCGAATTTCGACGCGACACGTTTCGGCGATTACGATGATTATCGTCCGTGCTTATCTGCTCGTGAACTTGACAGGTACGAAATTTTGATAGGCCATTAATTCGTATGGATGAAAAAAGAGAATATAAAAATAAAATAGAGCGAGAGAGAGAGAAACAGAGAGGAGGGGGAAAAGGAAATAAAGAGAAAGACAGACGGATGGACATATTTACGTGTCCATTTATGTAAGTATTTATATATATTTGTTCGAGATAAAATCATGGGATGAAATATGATTTAGTCTAGATGATATATCTATCTATATATATATACATATCCACACACACACACACAAATAAATTTATATATATATATATTTGAAAAATCAATCGATCGTTCGGTTCGAGTTGTTTAAAAAAGGATAGAAAACATAGGAGAGCTTGAATAGGTAGAAGAGAAGATAAAGTAGGTGGAGTCATGTAAGGAACGAGGATAAAGCGTTTCACGCACTACATCACCCTTAATGGAAACAAGAAGGTAACGAAGAACTCTTCGCGGAAAGACAGAGATAGAGCGAAATAGATGGAGAGGGATAGAGACAGAGAGAGAGAGAGAGAGAGAGAGGAAGAGAAAGAGAGAGAGAGAGAAAACAGAGGGCGAAGTTAAGTTAGAGTTGTTTGATGGCGCACCAGCTTAGTTACTACGTGCACAAGCCGCATCCAAACTTCTCTTGCTTTCTCTCTCTCTCTCTCTCTCTCTCTCTCTCTGTCTCTCTTGTTTTCTCTTTCCCTTAGTCTCGAATTTTACGCGTTATTTTTATTTCCGATTTCCCATATAAATCATAAGAGTATCTCTCATGCGTCATGATACCTTTTGGCAATACTTTTATCGTAATCTTTTTGACGTCAAATGTAACTGTCCATCATTTTAAAACACATTTCTTTCGCAAAATATCAAGTACGGAAAGGTTCCATACGACTTTCGAATAAGTTCGTTGGATCAAAGAAGGTTGTTCGAGAAAGAGATTGAGAGAGAGAGAGAGAGAGACATGTAAAAGGAAACCACGAGATATATCTGGCTCGACTCTCTTTATAAAAAGGCCTGTGGAAAAACAGAAACCGTAGCGAATCGTACTGAGAACGAAGAAAAAATTCATATGCGAATGGTTCTGCGGTTGTAACATTTGTACTTTTTCTTCGTTTACTCGTGTACTATCTAATAGGGAAATATATGATGTTGTATGCATGATATACCACACAGAACGTATATTTCTTTAAATAGAAACGTATAAAAAAAATCGTCCGTCATCGATCACGTAATCATCGATCTCTTCTGTTATTATAAATTATAATATATATTTATAATATATTTATAATATATACACATATATATTTATAATATACACGAATTTATACATGTACACACACACACATATATATATATATATATTGACAAATGCACGTACCTACAACAAACGTTAAAGAAAGACAAGCTCGAATATTGCTTTTGTAATATCGCAAGGGGAAAGTGCAATTATAACGACGTAGCTCCTTGTAACGTTTGAAAACTCTCCTGAATTACTTCGCACTGACTCGCTTTCTAACTCGCGCATTATTAATCTCTCGAGATTTAAATATCTCTATTTGGCTTGCACTTACGTTAGGTTGCCATTGTTATTATCAACCACGAAATTACTTTTGTACGGAGACAAAAAGGGATAATGTAGAATGAAAAAAAAAAAACGAAGGAGAAAAAAAGAAATGAAACACACCCCTCCCTCAAAAAAAAGAAGAAATAATAATAATAATAATAAAGATAAAATAAACAAGAGTAGATTTTGGCTTTCCATTAATTCTCATATTTTCGTTTCGACGTATGGCGAGCACGTACGATATTATTTCCAATATTTTATATAATTTTCCAGATAAATTAAAAGTCTATTATATTTCTCGTTCATTTCATGCGTATATTAAAACGGCCGCCCTTTGTCTTTCATATTTTCGATTTTACCTCCATTTGTTACGGAATACTGCATTCAATTGAAATCAATTTTCTCTTTTTATTTCTTTTTTTTTCTTCTTTTTCTCTTTTTTTTCCTCTCGTTTTCAACGACGAAGGGATAATTAATAAATAATGATTATACGAATAATGATTTTAAGTAATTATACGTTTAAATAAATTCGATCAAGTCGTTTATCGAATCGTTACAAGTTCTTTCAAATTATCGTTTTTCTTTTTAAATTATTATTCATATTTTATACTGCGAGTTGAGAAAGAGAGAAATAGATAGAGAGAGAAAGAGAGACAGAGAGAGAGAGAGAGAGAGAGAGAGAGAGAAAATACATATAGCTGTGAGGATTTAATTGGACGTACGTTGAGGCCGCAAATATCCATTAGGACTACTTTCCGAAGCTTGTTAAACTAACTAAAGAAGAGGGTACCGTGCGTGAAATGAAGCAATGCGACGCATAATCAACAGCCCCGCAATTTCACGTCTATCCAACAAACTCCGTAGGTAAGAGGTATGCTAACTTGTTGTTGTTGAAGGTAGATAGACAGGTATACGAGTACGCTTTTCACACTGTTATGTCCGAAGGAACAGTTACGAGACGAAATTTTACGATACACCTCGACGTCGACTTTACCAAACTTCAACGTTTACAAACTTTGATATAAAGATTGAACATCGAGTTCGATGTAAGAGAACTCCTCGATTTTGATACTTCGTCGTTGTCTTCGTTATCGTCGTCATTATTTTTAACATTATTGTTATTATTATTATTATTATTATTATTATTATTATTATCATTATTATTATTACTATTATTATTATTATTTGAGAATACGAATGAATCAAAGAAAGTTTATTATAATCGTCGCTTTACGAAAATTTTCAGAAATAATTTCAACACGAACAAACGAACGAACGATAGAAGAATATATGGAATAATGGAGGTTAGAAGAATAATGGTGAATATAAAAATTCGTTCTTAGATGCGAAGCTACGAGTATCTCGTACAAGAACGAACTTATCGATTTCATCGGTGGATGGACGGAAGCCAAGGGAGCATTTAATTCGGATCAAGGTCCCGAGAAAGTACGGAGCCACGTAAATTCCAGCCACGCGTTCCGGATCTTCCTAGCAAAAAGAGAGAGAAAGACAGAGAGAAAGACACAGAGATAGAGAGAGATAGATAGATAGATAGATAGATAGATAGATAGATAGATAGAGAGAGAGAGAGAGAGAGAGATTCTTCCCGTTCTTCCTAAAACATCCGGAAGAGAATTATGTGTGCGCAGTCGTGAGACATGGACCAACGACAAAGAAGAGTGTGAGAGAAAGAGAGGGAGAGAGAGAGAGAGAGATAGGAAGCGCGTGTCGCCGAACGTCGGTGAAAATAATTAACGGCTTGATTAAATTTAGCTGGAAGGTCGTCGAGACGACTACGACGACTACGACGACTACGATGACTACGACTACGACGACGACGACGACGACGACGACGACGACAAGGGTAGTTTACAACGCGTGTCGACGCCCGATGTTTATCCACGATTGCCGACGAGCGAGTCTCGTTAAAAGGCCAGGGCCCTGTACACCGAAGATGAATGTATCCACTCGTGTCGACGTGAAAACGCCAAAGCTGTCGTGTCCGATCTACGTTTAACAACATTCTCGATTTAACGGCGATGACGATGCTAAAGAATATATAAAGGATGATTAGAACTTTATGAGATTAGTATTCTGATTGATGCTCTCATCTTTGGACTAATCGCTTGTTGGCATCACTTTTTGGAATTGTCTTATCGAAAATTTTGTCTAGAAATTTTCTGGCTCTGTTTCTTCTTTTTTGTTGAATTCTACAGTAACGCTAAAGTAATTACGATTCGTATTATCGAACAGACGAGAAACAAAAAAATATATATATGTGTGTGTATGCATGTGTATGTACATATTTTTTTTCTTTTTCTCTATCTTATTTTATCCAACATTCGTTCACCGTTCGTACGACGAAAGAATGGAAGGCAGGTGCGGCTAATTATTATTTCTAGTCGAATAAGAGGCTTGCAACACTTTTACTTCCTCTCTCGTATCTCTTCCTGACGAGATATAGCTGACGAGGTTTAATAGGAAGGAAGAACGGAAGGATACGATCCGTCGTAACGTAAATCTTTCGTCGAATCGCGAGGATCTTAGCGCTACGGTTATACCAAGAGAAGGATAGCCCGTTAAAATTCTTGGTACGTCAGACTCATTATAAGGAATCTTACGGATGGAGCCGCACGGCGACGAGCCTGGAGAACGCCAAGAAAGAAATGAGAAAGAAAGACACGAGGGTAGAAGAAGAGGACTAGTGGTAGGGAGAAGAAATGGATGACGTAATTTAGCTCGAGACCGATAAGAAACGTGCCCGAGTATTTTCAGTTACTCTCGATGTTTTTTTCACTTACCTATCTATCGCGAAAGAACGACGATTGAACGAGAAAGTAAACGTTAGAAGAACTAAGAGAAATCTCTATCATCGAGATCTTCCTAGTAAACGATAACAACTATATTTCTATATGTTAATTGTTCTTCGTTGTTATTGTCTCGATTGTACAATATCTTCGAGTATCAATGTCGTACGTGAATTCTTTTTAAATAAGATATGGAATTTTCTTTTTTCTTTTTTTTTTTTTTCTTTTTTATCTTCTTTATTTTTTATATCTTCTGTCTCTTTAATAATAAAAGAAATCAATGAAATATTGACATACCGGAGTTACGTGGCTTCGAACGGCATGCTCGACGTCTTGGAAACTTACCTGAAACAAATTGAAAAGGAAATATTGATTTTGATTACATGTTCCGTAAAAATAAAATGATAAAAATGTATATATTGTTTAAAAAAAATATATATATATATATATATATATATATATATATATATATGCACACAATACCGAGTAAAGATTTTATTATTTCGTGGAAATGGGCGATGCATGTTTTTAATATCAATAAAGTAAATGTTGTTTTCGACTTAACATTCGAAACGCATTTATTTTGTCAGCAATTATCGATTTCTGTTTGTGCCATTTAAGATTTTTCACGTCCTTCCAACGTCTATTAGAAAATTAGTTCAGAATAGATGAATTTATGATTGAGGATCTGTTCTTCTAAAAAATAAAATTGACAATGTTTGGACGTTTTTCGATAAAATTATTAAAGTTCATAATTATCGTGGTTGACGCTTCTCCTTTTTTTTTCATATATATACGCATATATATATCAAAAGACTATAACGCGACGATTAATCGTAGATCATGAAACGTCCCGAGGGAAAAGATGGCGGTAAAATCAGGTTTTAGTTTAGTTTAGGCGAGAGAGAAAGCGTACTGCTCTAATTAAATTTTTGATCAGTACGTTTCATATTTTCTTTATCGTGCGTAGCGAAGTAGCCGGCTAATTAGTCTGGCCAGCCTTAGTAACTTCGAGAAAAAGTTATTACGTTAAGGCAAAAGAAGACTAAAAAATATAAATAATGAGAGAGAAGATAAAGCTCACGATGCAGATCCTTACACATTTTGTTTCTTCTTTCTTTCATCTTGTACTACCACTATTAAAACAATAGCAAAATAATAATAAAATATAACAACGAATGAAAGTAGATTTTCATTTTGTAAGCTTTCCAGCATTCTTGGTAATTCGGACGTACGGCGCGCATTACGCGAGAAAACAGGTATTTTAGTATATATAGAAAAAAAAAAAAAGAAACATTTTAGTGGTTCAAAAGAAGAGAAGGAAAAGTAGGACGAAAAGAAAAAAAAAATGAAAGAAGAAAGAAATTGAAATTTGCGAACGTCTCGTGCGATTTATTACACACTATATATATATATAAATATATATATATATATCTCGACATTACATTGTCGAACGTAATCGAACGTGCTTTACAATTCCCAGATGGAGAAGAGTCTCGCAAAAAAAAAAAAGAGAAAGAGAGAGAGAGAGAGAAAAAAATTCACAAGAACATATTTGGTTTGTCGTATGATCGTATGGAATTGTATAGGAGGGTCTTAGGTATGAAAATCTAGTGGTGCCATCGTTCTTCGAGAGCGAATCAGACGTAATCCTCTTGACACAGGATCAGCTTCCAACGGAGTAGTACCTCCGAGGACTCTTCGAATACTCTCGAACGACAAAGAGTCGGCTGCTCGAACGAACGCGAGTTTTCTCGAAGTCGATCGTTGTCCTCTTTCCCCTTCTCTTCACGACGACTCTATACAACCCTTGGATATACCTCTTCTTCAACCCCTCTTTTCATTCATCCGATGGAAATCAATTTATTGCAGAAATTTGTACGTTACAATGGTCGAGCGATAGTAAAATATTCGCGTGGAAATTTCACGTGGGTTAAAGGATGGGTAAGAGAATGAGAAAGAGAAGAGAGAGAGAGAGAGAGAGGGAGGAAAAAATAAGGGGTGGTAGGAAGGAGGAAAAAAAACCACAGAAGAAGAAAAAAAAAAAGAAAGGAAAAGGAAAGAATGTTCGAACGAAGTTCCTGAACGCTGAAAGTTTTTTCGATGGGGAAGAATAAAAGCGTTTCTTTTTTGCTCTTTTTTTCTTTTTCTCTCTTTCTCTTTTTTCTTCGCGTGGGAAGAGAAAAGAGAAAATATTTGGGGAATGGACGGTGATTTTTAATAAAGGTAAATGGAAGTGGAATTCGACGACAGAACAGAACAGATGGAGAAAATATGGAGGGGTGATTCCGAGTATCGACATGTGCGGAATCGACAGAAGGGGACAACGGAGAGAAAAAGGGAAAGGGACAGAAAGTTGATTTACATTTCAGAGACACATTTGAATGCGCGAGATTGTATTATCATAAAAGAATGGAAGGGGCTCGTCTCTTCCGTAAAACATTATCGGCCACCTGCTGTTTCATCGATGACACGATGAAGCTCAGCTCGAATAAAAAAGTCTTCCACCCTTCCTGACTTTTATCCATTTTGTCTTGAATCGAACTCCCGATGAGAAAAGAAAAAGAAACGAAAAAAGGAATTTTATTATAGATGGTTTCTTTTTTTTTTTTTTTCTTTGAAATTTCTATCGACCTTTGTAATAATTTTCTATTCGAGTGGTTACTTCAAATTGTATTGAGAAAGAAAATGCAATTAATTTTATTAAAACGTATGTATCGATAAATAAAATATCCCATTAAAGAGATGGTGGAAATTTAAAAAAACAGAATTCTAATCTATCTTCAAACAGATGGTTTACCCATCGAATTAGAGGGATGTAAATACATCTTACCCTCCGATTGTTGGTCGTGCCGCTGTCTGTGATGGAGAACGTATCGACGACCGAGTCGAAGCGCACGAGCTTTTTCGGATGCTGAGCTTTCTTCGATCGCGGACAGAGAGAGCACATAGCTGAGTCCGTTGGTGTCGTCGGGGGCATATTCGAAGGATTTTCACGATATTTTTCTTTTTCTTACACAACTTTTCACGATTATCCTCGTCCTCGATCTCTCGCTTATTCCACTTTTGTACTTTGATAACTTTAAACTTTAATTTCTTTCCTTCGTTCTTTCCAACTCGAAAATGTTGCGAATATATTCAAACGTTTTCCAAAAATTCTATGCTTCACCTTATCAAAATAAAAATTTAAAATTGATTTTAAAAATAAACCAGAAGAAAAAACAATATCGCATCGTAGAAATATAAAACAACAAGAAAAAGATCAACTTTTTTTATTTATCGTCTTTTAAATTTGTCGAGAGAGATGTTGCGAGCGACATCTTATGGACGTACCGACCTAGTTAAAGGTCGATAAGGTAGAGACTCACGAATCGAGCGAAACTCTGTAATACCTACGAATTCTAGAGAGAAGGTAAGTGGATAAAGGCTGTACAGATGCAGCCACTGAACCCATATACGTGGAAAGGGAATCTCCAAGAGGGTTTGATAATCCGCCGTAAGGGACGAAGACGATTTTACCGACAGATTTTTGCAAACGAATATGGATATATAGAATTTTACTCGTATAATATATTCCACGTTACAGAAAATTAGCATAAATATACAATAAAAAATACCAACACTGATATATTCTGAATTACATTAATTACGACGTGGTCAATATTAATAATTCATATCACTCCCTAATGCTATTAAATTTCACCGTAAATATATGCAATATGCAATGATACTTCAATGGTATTCGTTAAAAAATTAAAATGCATTCGTGGTGGCGTTGACTCGTATAAAAATAGAATTTTCATTTCGCGAGCAGTCATCGTCCGACTTCATTGTTCTTCTGCCAAGATTAACGAGTTCGCGATTAAACAAAAACGTATATTTCATAAAAGGGATGAGTAGAAAGAATGAGTGAGTATGTGTGTGTGCGTAAGAGAAAGAGAGAGAGAGAGAGAGAGAGAGAGAGAAAGGATAG
The DNA here is from genome assembly GCF_905475345.1 of Vespula vulgaris. Taxonomy (NCBI): domain Eukaryota; kingdom Metazoa; phylum Arthropoda; class Insecta; order Hymenoptera; family Vespidae; genus Vespula; species Vespula vulgaris. The sequence continues at coordinate 18,888,497 of NC_066586.1, read as the reverse complement.
ATCGAAAAAGAACGTCATTATATTCGAAAGGAAGTCGAACGAGACTCCATTGCACATTTTTTCAGCGCGTCATTCATTTTAAACAGAGCCCAGCCGCAAAATGTCCTTCCATCTTTCGTAATCATTTAACCGGTTATCAGCAGACAATTTTCTAAACGATTCCATATTCCAAACGTTGAATTACCCTTTCCCTTTTCCAAATGAAATATTCCACGCTGTCATTACGATATCATCTTTTATTTTTCGTTTCGAATTTCATACCACGGTAATGTTCTCCGTTGAAATATTTAATACGACGTATTAACGATAATAATTCACGTCAATCGAAAATATTTATGTAAGAAAATTTTCACAGAGGTAATTCGACCGAAGAGAAAAATGTATCGATGATCGATTGGAAATTACGAATTGATCGAATCGAAGAATAAGGATCGTTCGATTTGATCCAAATATTGGTACATTATTCAACATTCAAGTAACAACAATACACCTGCCAGTTTACATTACGCTTCGGTATGCTTTTGCGGAATAGCGATCGAATTAGTCCACGGCACTGTAGAACTGTATCGATAGGCACTGTTTCTGTCTATCTCTCTCTCTCTCTCTCTCTCTCTCTCTCTCTTGTTCGTTCCCAATGCTATTTCCGTTTCTCTCGCACGTGTTAGCTTTACGCGCGCTCGAACAGACTAATAACACGATACTCTGCAAGAGGATTCGTCTCCACGTATATCGTTGTTTCCATTCGAATCTATGCTATTTGACCGATAGGGGAAATCACAACTAGCAAAGGTAACACTCGTTAAGCATGAACCACCGAAATCGAGGCTAGCTTATCTTTAATTAACAACCAAACACGAACTGTTAATTGAAGCTCGTTTCGATGTCTACGAAAATGAAAAAGATTTCGATAAAATGAGAGAGGGAATGGAGGAGACTAACGTAACAGGAATGGGACTTTACGTAATGGGATTTTGTTCGTTTCAATCGATAAAATACAGAGAAAATTTCGATTTCCCTGTTAGAGAAACATTGACAGTTCCAATGGAATCATTAACGCGTTTTAATATTTCGTAAGGTCGATCTTTACTCCTACGTAAATCGAATCGGCTATCGTTATTGGCGGAAAAATGTGTATCTTAAGGGAAATCTTTTTTTCTTTTCTTTTCTTTTTTTTTTGTGCGATGAGGAAGAGAAGGAGAGGTGTTATAACTGAGAATGACTTTCATTAGCCTGAAGTTAATTAATTATTAAGCATATGGATTGCATTGAAACCGATATCGATTAATTTCGTAGGAACGTTATTATTCGATCGATCTCGGATAACAATTGAGCAACGTGTCGAATCATCGTTGTATTATCGTTTAACAAAATTTGATAGAATCTCAACGGCGACGTTAGTAATTAATTTTCGAACGTAACGAACGCGTAACTCTCGTAGTTTCTACAAGTTTGGATTCGTCCTCGTAACGAATTTCGTTCGTGTTCGACGTTTCAACGTATCGACGGAAAATCGTGGTTGCAAGACTAAGGAAGAGATTTGGGTCATCGGATAGAATAAAGAGATTGATCCTTCCCTCGTTATCAAACGAACGTCGATCGAGGTAAATTAATTTCGAGTTACAATTATCCGGACGGTTTCGTTTGGAGAGAAAAAAGAAAGAAAAATGAAAAAAGGAAGAAAAAAAGAAAGAAAAGAACTTACGATCTCAATACGATCGTATGAAAAAAAAAATTGAATTTTAAAACGATCCATAAAATTCGATCGATATTTTCAATATTACGAATCATCATACCCCCTCCCATTTCTATATAAAATTTATTCATAGGATTTCATCGAGAAAGACGACAATCAACTTCATGATCGATATCTCGTTCTAAAGACGAGATAAAAAAAATGTTCAATCCGTGAACGTTTGACGTTAGTCAGACGCGGAGTCACGATAATGAGTGATAACGAGCGTTAAATAAGCCTTTCAATCTTTAATAGGTCAACGACTGTTATAACGTGCGTTCGTACGATCAGCGTAAATGTACGACGAACTATGAGAAATCTAGAGGAACGAGGAGAGAGGTGGAGACTTTCGGAAAAAGGGACGAGTGCGCTCGAACGCGTGCGCAATAACGTTGCACGATATGGTTATCAACGAAAATGCAGCAAACCAACTAGGGAAACTAGGATGGTCGCGAGCGTATAGTTATTTATATGTTGCTTTTTTATTTTTTATTTCTTTTCTTTTTTCCTGTTTTTTTCTTTTTCTTTCTTTTCCTCTCTTTTTATTATTTATTCATTTATACGACCCGGCAGGGTAAAATTCGCGACATTCGTTTATCAAAACGAGATACGAGCATCCTTTCATAATAGAAATTTTTATACCGACGAATTTTTATTATACGAAAAAAAAAGGATAATTCAGACGTGTAATATCGCGACGTGTGATATAAACATAAAAAGGAAAATAAGAAAAACAAAAAAAAATATTAACGAAGAGATAAGTTCTAGAAATGCGAAAGTTTTGTTGATAGGATGTTACGATGATAACCGATAAGCGAAAACTTCCGTATAGACCATCTTAGATCTGGCAGTTCGTCGAGCTGAGAAAGTCGGTCGATACCAGGCAGAGCAAGACCCGACACGAGCTTCAACGATTCGGCCCGATTCGTAGGTGCTTCCAGAGATAATACGTCGATGCGGTTAAATGCTCCGTTTCGAATTGACTTCGAGACGAGATGAAAATATCAGGCGATTCTTTCTATTGATAACTATTTCTATCATCCTCACAGACGTGTCGTTACGACGAACAAGAAGCTTATACTCGGTGAAACAAATCGTGAAATAAACAATTGGAAATAGAAACAATTGGAGAAATTCTTTCTTTCGAGGAGTCGTGAGTTTCGAGAGTAAAGAAGTGAAAAAATTAGTACAACCGAGACAAAGTTTCTCAAATTTTTTCCTACGACAATCGGGAATCGTTATTCAATTAAATTCGAAAATTTTTAACGATTAGATAGATATTAACGATGAATTGTATATATTGTATTGAAGCAAGGCTCTTAAATCGACAAAACAAGCCGAACGTTCATTCACTAATTTTAATTATGTAAAAAAGAGAGAAAAAGAAAAGGAAAAAAACACGAGAATAGTAAAGTGATATTAATTTTCACAATTCGTTTGTTTTTTTTTCTAGAATATCAATGCTTTGAGAAAACTCTGGAGACTATTGATACAATTTTTACGAATCGTTGATAATTGGATCGGAAGATTGAACGATCGTATAATTTGCAAAAAAAAAAGGAAAACAAAACAAAATAAAAAAGGAACTTTACGAGATCGTACGATTTCGATCTGGAATACGCTTTCGAAATATTTTTTCCAATCGTTCGATTTTATTCGTTCTTTTTTCTTTGTTCTTTCGAAAATCTGAGATATGATATCTCTCGCTCGGTGTATCCGAACTTTGTTCATCATAATCACTTCTTTAAGATTAGAGAAAGAGAGAGAGAGAGAGAGAGAGAGAGATCGTCCAACATGCGATCGCTAAACTCGAGACTAAATTATTCAGTCTTGTATTCGCATTGATCGAAAGAAACGAGAAAGCTCGATCGAAGAAAGACCACCGCCACCGGCTACTATCCTTCGAGACTCTGGCTATTGTCCGAATGCTTTTTAATTTATTTAATAGTGTCTCATACATTTTCCAAACGACGATTATTATACGAGAGAAATTTTGTGGATTGTTGGATTTAATAATGAGCTAAGAAGGAGAGAGAAACAGAGAGAAAGAGAGAGAGAGAGAGAGAGGGCAAGAGAATTTCCAGAGTTTGCCAGATTTCCTGTTGCATCTTGGCACGCAATACCTAAATGCATGTAGATCACGTATATTTGTACTCAATATATATATACATACATACATACGTACATATATATATATATATATATTTATATATATATATATCGGGATTGCAAAACGTTAGGTCAAAAAAAGAACTTTTTTCCAAGGTTCTTCTTTCTTTTTCTCTCTCTCTTTTTTTTTTATTCTTCCTTCCTTCCTTGCTTCCTTTCTTTCTTTCTTTCTTTCTTTCTTTTTTTTTTCCAAATGAAAAAAAGAAAAAAAAGAAGAAGAAGAAGAAAAGGTACGTTCTACGTTCTACGTTCTAATCCCCGATTCAACTGAAATAAAAAAGAATATTATATCTAGGAATTGCTTCTGAATAAAAGCTAAGAGATTTAAGTAGAAAACGTTAAACGTAATAACCCTCGTGCTCGTTTAGAAACTCGAGTTTGCCAGCTGCAATCGTTGCAGAGTTGCCAACACGGAAGGAAAATCACGCACACCTTAGAGACCTTCTCTTTCTACGTATATCTAAGACGTCTACGACGTAACAGTAAGACGCGCATAATCTCACATCGGTGACTAAGGCGATATTCAATGCACGCGATGCGTTTTACCGTGTAATTACGAAGTCGACTCTTGCCACTACTTACAAACCGGAAGGAAACGCGATGCGAGATATTCTTCCTCTTTGAAATTATCACTCTAGAGGAGACGTCCTCGACGCAAAAGAAAAAAAGAAAAGAACTCGCTCGTCTACTTTCGCGTGTCCTCGCACACGCGTGTATTATTTTTCATATTTTTTTTTTTTTATCGTGTCCTCTTCTTTCTCCGTTTGTTTTCTCCTTCTCTCTCTCTCTCTTTTTTTTTTTGTTTTTTCGTCGCTTCGATTTTTTATTTTTTCTTTCCACAACTCCTGAGAAAGCACTCTCGAGTGATCGATGTGTCACGAACACGCGATATTTCGATTATTAACTCGAGAACCGTCTTTGAACGGTGCTCTTCTAAGATTTACATTTTTCGAACGTTCCTGAATGAACTGACAAGAGAAAGAAAGAAAAGAGAGAAGGATAGAGAGAGCGAGAAAAAGAAAGAAAGAGAGAATGATACGAGTGACGATAGTCGGACCCGAGCGTTGACCTCTACTACTGACGGCGTCGAAAGAAAGTCGCACGTTCGAACGCTAACGAATCTGATCTAAATCTGAATTCGTATTTCTCACGCGAATTTTACTTTGGTGTATAAATTATGGTAGGAAAAGGGGAGAGAGAAACAACGAAGAAAAAAAAAAAAAGAACAAGGGAATAAGAAAAGAAACGAAAAAGAATGAAGATGAGGGAAAGTATGTTTTGAAAAAATACAAAAACAAAAAAAACGAAAAGAAAACAAAAAAAACAGAAAAAAATAGAAAAGAAAAGAGAAGAAAAATCCTATCGGTATCTTTACATCGTTCTTGCATTAGTAGCGTCTGAAGTAGATCTGGCCTTTACCTTACTCGCCTAACTACTTGAGCTCTTCGGCAGAGACAGATAGAGGTTGTAAAGCGTATGCGCCCGTGTGTGTGTGAGAGAGAGAGAGAGAGAGAGAGAGAGAGAGAGAGTCTCTAGCTCTAGCGCTAGAGAGCTCGAGTAGCTCGCGTAGGAAGAAGGAGAATTTCCTCTTAGCTGCGAGAGTGATACGAGTGTCCTCTCCAGACACCATTAATGAAGGACTATCTACACGACCCCAGAAACTAACTCGATTACACATTCCAAACACGCGGTTCAAACACAGGTAGATAGTTATATAGATCCAATAAAACGAAATTGTAATTAGATCTCGTTAACAGATTGATCAAACAGATAACAATTTCTTTGAGAAGATTAAGATCGTCGTTTATACGACGATTATTTTCAATCGACAACGTTACATCGTTAAATAGTAGTTCGCCCGAAGATATCGTACTTGTTATCAAGATATAAAATCGAATGAATGAAATTGATACGATGTTTTGAACACCCGATACGCGTAGATATAATCCTATATATAGGATTATATTTTATATATAATTTTATTATTGTAATATTATAATTTCTATTAATATATATATATAATAGATTCAATGAAACGAAATCGTGATTACATCTTTAGTTAACGAATCGATAATAAATAACAATTTCTTCGTAGGTATGTATTAGCGAACGTCGACTTTACGATAAAAATATTTTCGATCGATCGACATTATAACTTTGTTGAGATCGAAGAAACTCACGTTGCACCGATTACGAACAATTGTAACATTTCGTAATATGAGGTAAGAAAAATCATCGAACGCGATTAACACACGCCTCACGGAAATGTTCGTACACGACGAGAGACGAATTATGACTACTCGTAAAATTTTACGAATGTCCATGGTTATGTATCTATTCAAATCTTTCTATGTTGAATAAACACGGGTATATTGAACGTACGTATATACATAGATCATAATATGTACGTATGTACATTACGTTACGTTATCATGGTAGAACAGAAGATACATGAAAATAAGCGCGCGTTCGCAAAGATGTAAACACGTTTCTCTCTCTCTCTCTCTCTTGCTCTCTCGCGAGAATTGTCACTTCTTCGCTAATGACGTACATATGTAGATGGTAAAAGACGTTTGTTAGTTTTCCCGGACTCACCGCAGCCGGCTCGTTCAAGTTTTCGTAATTACTTTGAATGGCACCCCGCGGGAGGACTTTTAATTATTTACTTGCGACGAACAGCAATGCGCGCGCGTTTATTACTTTCAATATTCACATCTGTTTCTTTTCTCTCTCTCTCTCTCTTTCTCACTCTCTCTTTCCCTCTCTCTCTCTCTCTCTCTCTCTCTCTCTCTCTCTCTCTCTCTCTCTCTCTCTCTCTCTCTCTCTCTCTCTCTCTCTCTCTCTCTCTCTCTCTCTCTCTCTCTCTCTCTCTCTCTCTCTCTCTCTCTCTCTCTCTCTCATATACACGTACGCACATACACAAATACACGCATAGACATGGATATATACAAAAACTCTCTAATGTCCTAGTTAAACGCTTTAACCTTTTTATAGTCTTTAGAAGCGACCGAACTGCCGGATCGATCCTTGAACCTCTCCCACTTCTTCTCCCTATATACATATCATTCACCTTGAAGAGTGATAACATTTAAGATAAGAGAGTTAACGAAAGAAAGGAAAAGAAAACAAAAGAGAGAAGAAGAAAGAAAGAAAGAAAGAAAAATTTCGAATCGATACGCACGTTTAATAATATCTATTTAACTTGGTAATATTCACGACTCGATTAACGACGACTTCTCATTTATTTCCCACAATACCAAAAGATTATTAACGCGACGAGAGAACGATCGTCTGAATAACAAAATAACGCACGAACGAGTCTGTTAAACACATTGACGATCACGAAAGATTATTATTCGATGAGGAAAATTGAAGACACCGACGTACTAAGTATAATAGATAACGAACGAGTAGTAGAAGACTGATAAAACTCCTACGTTCCTTACAGGAGATAGAAAGGTGACTGTTTGACGAAGAAAATGAGGCGACGTTTACTCTTTCTTTCTATCTTTCCCTCTCTTTCTCTCTCTCTTTCTCTCTCTTTCTTTATTTTCACACCAACACAACTACCATATCACAAACCACCACCATCTGATTCTTCTCGAGTGCCGTTTCTCGAGACGCTCGATTTGCCTCGAGACTGAGGTGAACGTGAGTAAGAAAGAAAATAAGAGAGAAATAAAGGGAGAAAGAGGGTGAGACGGAGACAGAGCAAAAGAGAGAGAAAGAGAAAGAGAAAGAGAGAGAAAGAGAGAGAGAGAGATGTAGAAAGGAAAGGGTAAGTGCACGAGTAAGGCGGAGAAAGATGAAGATGGAGAGAGATGGAGATAGAGAAAGGAAGAGAGAGAGAGAGAGAGAGAAAAAGAGAGAGGGAGAGAGAGAGCTTTAAACGGAGCTTTCATGAACGACGTAGTCGCGAATACTGTTGAGAAGCAAAGTCAGCGAGCTTGGCACAACGCCGGACAATCTCGATCGACGTTGTGAGAGAACATTTCTCGTTCCTCTGGAAGGTCCTCTATCTATCTATCTCTATCTCTATCTCTCTCTCTCTCCCTCTCTCTCTCTCTCCCTCTTTCTCTCTATCTATCTCTCTTTGTCTCTTTGACTCCCTCTTCTTTCCTCCAGTACCGTACGTGAGGACGAGAACGTAGGCGGCTACGAGCTGCCGAGGCGGACTGCACTGCCACCTCGTGAAAACTGCATCCACCCTCGATCCTCTCTTTCTCTCTCTCTCTCTCTCTCTCTCTCTCTTACTACGTCTTTCTCCCTCTTCTCTATACTCCCTCTCTGTCTCACTCTTTCTCAGTGATCCCTCCAGGGTACGAAGGACGACAGCGACATCGTCCTTTGTTTCTTATCGCTTCAAAGCTACTTGCAATGCTGCTGTATCCATTCTGGACCAAAGGGTGAAAATATTCTCTCTCTCTCTCTCTTCTTCTCTCTCTTTCTCTCTAATCTCTTTATTATATGTGTAATATATATGTATATCGTAATCCTGAAATATTTCATGAACTTCAAATAAGTGTGCAAAAAGTCAACGTCCCATATTTTCTTGAATGTATTTCGAATTTTCGACACGACACCGTGACACGAATCCTACCTTTTTCTATGTATGTATGTATGTATGTATGTATGTATCTATGTATGTATATATGTACGTTCGTCTATCGAAGCTTTTTATTAAACTCACCGGTGACTTTTTATCGTGACTCCCCTACGCTCGGTCTTTAAATCGTACACAACGCATACGCTTTTTAATCAAGCCCCGATGAAGATTATGAAATAAATAGTTTCCTGCTACTTGTATAGTAATGTAAAGAAACGAAAAAAAAAAAAAAGAGAGAAAGCATTATAGAACGCACTCCTTTACGAACGGTCGCATGTAATGAGAAAGGAAAAGGAAGAAAAAAAAAGAATATAATGAAAAAAATGAAAGAAAACTAAAAATAAAATAAAATTTTCTATTTTCTCTCTCTCTCTCTCTCTCTCTCTCTTTCTTTTTTCTTCTTTTTATATTTATCTGTGAATCCTAAAGAGTCATTATTTTTTTTTTCGATAGACCACACTCGATTTCTCACTTAGATTTCTAACATCGATATTTCAACCATGCGTAACTCGATTAGATTCAATTTCTCTGAAAATGAAAAGAGAGAAAGAGAGAGAAAAAACGAAACGAGACAAAACAGGAAAAAAAGGAAAGAGAAAGACAAACCCGAAAAAAAAAGAAAACAGAAAAAAGTAAACGAATTCCGATGTCACCAACGAATGAATTTCAATGGATGCTCGAATAACTCGGCGAGAATTCTCACGCGCGAACCGTCAACGATCCAGAAGAGATCGATCCTTTCATACTAAAAAAGTTTCTATATATCAAAAGAGATATGTTCAATGAACTGGCACGCGCTCTCTCTCTCTCTCTCTCTCTCTCTCTCTCTCTCTTTCTATCTATTTTTCTCTCTCTTTTCCTCATTCTCGGATAGAAACGTCAGATGACAGTCGATACAATACGAGCATTGTATTCTCGCATTCTTCCGCGTGTCCTGATACTTTTTAATTAAAAGCTTTCGTTGCGCTCTCTTTCTCTCTCTCTCTCTCTCTCTCTCTCTTTCTTTCTGTGTGTGTATCTCTTTTTGTCTCTTCTTCTATCCTCGTTTTTTTTCGTGCCTTCAAACTCGCCACCACACGTATTTTCGAAAGTTCGTTTAAGCTGCATCGACGAAACGTTATCGGTGATCTACTTTTTTATACAAGAAGAAAAAAGAAAAAAAAAAGATAGAAGAAAAAAGACTGCAAAAAAAGTTCCACTCGTTGAAGAAAAGAGTGTGAGAGAGAGAGAGAGAGAGAGAGAGAGAGAGAGAGAGAGAATGGAAGAAAAAAAGAAAAAAAGAAAAAAGAACAGAAAAAAGAAAAGAAAAAAAAGGAAACGATCGATTTTACAAATTTACAAAAAGAATCGTAGTACGGATCGTAGACGTTTTTTTTTTTGAAACGAAGAAATTGTTTCCTTAACGATTTAGGTTTTGATAAGTACGCGAAGCCTCATCGATACGTAGATTGATCTTACTTCAAGCTTATCCAGAAAACCGAAGCTTTAGAAATGATTTATCGTGGTCACGTTTCAAAAGTACACGCTCGCTCGAACACGATCACGCGAATTTTTAACGACGATAAACAGACTGCTTGAAACGTATTACGTTTAAATGCACACACGCACGCACACACACACGTGCATTTAATACATATATATATATATACACATATGTATGTGTGAATTTGTTACATGTGGCATGTGGTATAACAAACACAACGGTAGAGAAATGAGCACTCGTTTCGTTTTATCTCAAACGTCAATATTTCTTTTTCTCGGGGCGAACAACTTTTCGTGCAACATGTTACATGCAAATTCGAGCCTAATACACTATCGTCTCATTTCGAACAAAGGAAGTTCATTCGATATTAAACGGAATTGCGTTCGTACTGTATTTCGAATCGATCGAAATTTCGAATACCCGATAAATGCTTCTCATTAACAAGAGTAACATTTTCATATAGAATTGAGGTAAAAAAAAAAAAAAAAAGAAAAGAAAAGAAAAGAAAACAAAGAAAAAATGTTATCACGGGAAAGTAAATATTTACAATTATCATACGATGACGTGCCTCGAAAGAAGCAAGTAAAAACGTTCGATAATAAGATAATACTAACGCACTTGTGTGTTCTTTTTCTTTCTTTCTTTTTTTACTTTGTTTTTCATTCAATATATCTTTCACGAATATTACGATGTTAAAATATCCTTTCCTGCCCGATAAGAGACGATTATCTTAAGATAGTCATATGAAATATTGAATAGCAATCGAATCAAGAAGACGATAGGTTTAGAAAATGTTTCATTTTTTATCGAGAGATAAAGAAACCTGTTTACATCGTTCTATCTATCGAGTAACTCGGTCGTTCCATCGAATCAGGAAAAATAAGGCTCGCGGAAGAAATCTACGATCGTTATTGGCAAACGATCTATCAGGATGCTTTGTACAAAGACAGAGAAAGAGAGAGAAAGAGAGAGAGAGAGAGAGAGAGAGAGAGAGAGAGAGAGAGAGAGAGAGAGAGAGAGGAGAAGAAACGCCGAAAATGGTATCTAGGTCGAGCCTGGGTTGCGTCTGGGTCGAACTCAGAGGGAGTTTGCCTTCAGGACGACGTTAAAACGTACGTACCTACGTACACACACACACACACACACCTACATACATGCATACGTTCCTATATACGTAGATAAAAACGTGCGAGCTAGAAGAAAAATAGACGCGGAATCAACAATATATCTTATAAAGTCTCTTGATATTTTATTACTTTTCAAGTTTGTTTTACGATGATATATCTCTCGTTTCTCCGAGATTTTCTTTCCATCTTTAATACATGAAAACATTAAACGACACGTATTACGTATTTTATGTCTTTTTTCATTCTTTTTTTTTTCTTTTCTTTTCTTTTTTTTTTGTTCCTTGATAACCCGACAAATATAAATTGAACGTATTACTATATCGCGAGGATATACGAGTTATATATTTTGTAGAAACTAATAAAAAAATATAAAATTTGTTTCTTTTTCTTTTTCTTTTTTTTGTGCTTAAAGAAAAACGTTTATTCTTCGTCGCGATAAATAATACGCGATAACGTTGATATATATATATATATTTTTTTTTCTTTGATCATGTGATAATGAATGAAAGTTTGTACGTTATAGAAAACGTCTTTATCGTCAAACTTCCTCCTAACATCCGAGGCTTTAGCTAGTAACCTGCCATTCATAATTTATCACTCTCCATAAATAATCGAGGTACTAGGACACATTAATATCACGACACGGTCCTCCTACTCCGACTAAGAAACTTGATTTGGTCTTGATCGATTTACTCTCTCCGTTTACGAAACTTTGAATCTATTACTACAAGATGAAGTAGAAGAGAATGTAGAAGAAGAAGAGATGTACGAAGACGAATAAAACGATATCTAAGATGATATACTTTGAAGAATTTTTATTTTATATTAACGCGACAAAATATATAATATTATTGCCTCGTATAGAAATTTATCGAATAAATGCATCGTGTGACTCTCTTTCAATTTACATATATACATATACATACATACACATATATATATATACACATATACATATATATATTCACATATATACATATTTATATATTCATATATTCATATATATATATATATATATTTTTTTTTATCTGTATAAATTAAAATGTATTAAAAACATGATGGATATAGACATGTATATTATATTATAAGGACATATAGATAAATATGTATATAAGTAATACATTTGAAACGAATTCACCAAAAGTCTCGCTTCATCCACAAAAGGGGCCATCCGTCTAACCGCTAACCGTGCGATTCTTCATCATTCGATACGTACTCAGCGAGCATGCGATATCACATGATGCAACGCGCGTTACGAATCCGTTCGGATCAGTGGCGCGTAACTCTTTTAAGCCGATGCTTACCGAAGAGGAATGAAAATTTGCATTAATTTTCACGATCGGCCACGAGCAAATTCTCACGTTCGTTTCGTGCGTGCTCTTTGATCGAACGGGATTAGAATTTTTCCCGTAGCGTAGATCACGATGAAAATATAAAATATAAAATATAAAGAAATAATAATAACAATAACAGCAACAAGATTATTATTTTTAATAATGATTATTATTATTAATAATTATTATTATCATCTTTTTATCGTTATATTATCATTATTATTATTACATATATCATTAATATATATTACTATCTATATACATATATTATTAGTATATTGTTATTATACAATACGCCTTCGTTTTAATAATAATAATAATAATAATAATAATAAAATGATCGAGATATAATTATTTTTACGCATTGATTCACAGATAGGTGAATTGTTGTATCACGATGTATTACAACTTTTCAACTTTCATGAATTACGAGGTACTCGTAAATATGTCAAAGATAAGAACGGACAAGCCATTGTCGAATGCGTCTCGGTCACGTTTAACGATTGCCCTTTACGAGGCCTATAAAAGCGAAACGTATTTCGATTTTCTGTCTCGGTCGTCTTCTACTACCACTGACCCTTCCTACCCCACGCAGCGAATCGACGTTTTAAATGTCGGACAAAGACTCTCTTTGTCGATCGTATACTTCGTCGTATATATTTTATTATATTTAATAATTATAATTAAATCAAAGCCGAAGAACGTTCTTCTAAATCTTCGTAAAGTCGAGTTAACCAAAAATCTCATTGTATTTATTATATTATTGTTTATATATGTAACGCGCGCTTATAATCTCTCTCTCTCTTTCTCTTTCTCTTTCTCTTTCTCTTACTGTCTTTCAAATGTTCACGGAAAGAATTATTTTAATCCGACTTGACCTTGAAACGATCTATGTATTTCCCTTTTACGTAATTCACATATCGTAGTACGAATTGTCGTGATACAAACTACTACTACTATTACCAGTTTTACTACTACTACTACTGTTATTACTACTACTACTACTACTACTACTACTATTACTAATAACTACTGGTTTCAATATTTGAAGCGATGTTTACCAAGAAAATTTATCGCTCGATGTTATACCACGTCGGAAAGTTTGAAATAAATCAATCGACTTTACGAATTGGAAAGAGCTACACGCGAGTTGGTTAACGTTCCGTGCGAATTTATGAATGGAGACTAAAAACACTCGAGGACACGATTTCGATCGGTTCCTCGTTGAATGTCTATATTTATGAAAAGCTATTGTAAAAGTTGTTCGTTTAAATCCACGACGATTTTGTCACGAATATTTAAAAAATGAAAAAAAAAAATTATATATACATATGTTATTCTTTTTGTTTTTATTTATTTATTTATTTTTTTTTTTAACGAATAATTTTCCACGATTTGTTATAGAAGAATAACTTTTAAAGAGTGTCGAAACAAAGACGATAGAAAGTAGGAACTGCGTTGCAAACGAATCGATACTTTACGTTGCTAACACCGATTCGAATATGAAAAAGTGCGAACTTTGTTTCAACTGTTGGACTACATATAAAGTAAAATATTTAGCGAATAGTATTTCTATGAACGTAGCACAGCACAGATATTATAAAACTGTGATATAAGGTGGAGTGGAAATTTAAAAAGAAAGAAAAAATAAAAGGAAAAGAAGAATGAAAAAAAAAGAAAAGAAAAGAAAAATAGAAAGAAAGAAAGAAAGAAAATGGGAAACAATAATAATAAACCAAAGAAACGCAAGTACGCACTTGAACGCGAAAATCTTTCACGGTGCACGGTATGCAGTTCGTGTTCGCCGAGCTGCAAAGTCGCGGCTGAACTATTTTGTCCACGTGTGTTGGGGACGGCAATATGGTATAGAAATAGTAGAAATCTTCTTTATCGTGGTGACGATGCCACTGCGGTCTCGGTGAAAATCTCGAAAACTTCAACTTTGTTTCGCGGCGTTGTTTTATCGACTGTTGGTAAGGAAGATTACTACTGATCCATCTTATAGTCATGAGAATGTTCCAAGAGATATCGGATGTTGGAAAGTAGAATAAGTTTCTATATGATTTTCGTAGAATCCTCGTAGATGGCGAAAACATTCTAGTTTACGGCGCATGCGCGTTGATATATTTCCCACCCTTACCCCTTACCTTTACCCTTACCCTTATTACCTCAGCGAATTTACGACTCGTATATATATATGTGTGTGGGTGTGTGTATGCGTTTATTGTGTATTATAAATTGATGAAAAAAAATGTAATTTCGTGGAAAATACGAGCCTCATATATACAGATGATGATCCTACCTTGTTCAATGTTTCATGAGTCGTAAGTATGTGTTGAGTAGTAGCATCAGGATGAAGAATACGTTCGACCGAATTTGGTCTAGGAACTCCATCCAACTGGCTTCCCTCCTTCACCTGCGGTGGTGACGGTGGTGGTGGCAATTGTTCCTCCACACCTCCCGCGTTGTAACGTGTTTTCTACGTAAAAAAAAAAAAAAAGAATTGTTAGACGACATATGCAAATATCTACGATGGTGAACGTTCATGTTTTATATGTTTGATTAAATGTTGTCAAGCGATTAGAGGGTTAACAGTTTATTTTCTTCGACGGATTTTTCTTTCAGGGACCAAACAACGCGTTGACAAAGCCGGATAACATTTTCTTTTTCTTTCTTTTTCTTCTTTTTTTCTTTTTTTTTTATCAAAAGGCGCAAAATAATCTGATAGGGCGTGTAAACATTTTAATAAAAGAGAAAATATAGACTCATCGACGTTACAATACGTTCGTGACATGGTGTTCGATCGATCGTTGTGCTATCGGTTTAACACTCTGCGACACTGTGATCGCGTTAAAGAATTATTACTTGAGCACGAGCGAAATAACATTTTCAATGACCTTGCGTCGTAACGTGAGTAAAAAAAAATTTTTACAAAAAAGGACATAATACTCATATATATATATATATATATATATATATATATATATATATATATACATACACATATATTGGATACGCTTTAAGAGGGATTAAAACTTATTGGAACGTATCTAAGAAGGAACGATAGTAAAGTAATACGATTATATTAGACGAGAAATCTAAATACCACGCGTTCGCGTGAGTTGATCGTTCAATGTGTATATATACGTAGGTATGTACGTACGTGTGTATATATTTATCGTATTTCGGTCGACCGATGACCGATCGTCGTATATAAATAAATACCAACCAAATCGTTCGTTGCGAAAAGCGTAACGACTATGTAAACACGATCGAAACGATTTCACGGTAACGATCAAACTACAAATTTATAATATAATATTTAAGTACCACTTACGTATGTTAATTTTTACTGTAATAATTAATAATCGATCACTGAATGTAAAATATATTTTCTACGATTATTTACAAAGAATATATTATAAATTGAAATGAGACCCGAGAAATATCGTATAACGAGTATCGTACCTTAACAGAACGATTAACACTATGATTAATTCTTAATGGAACGTTCAAAAATATCATTGTTACTATTTACGACGAAAAATTTAAATAAATACTACGTTGTTGTTCTTCCTGGGATCGTCGTTGACTAAGAAGTAATCTCGATATCGATGTCTGTCTATGCAGAAGCTTAGAACTTTAAAAAAAAAGCGTGCTAATCTAGAGAAATCCCGGATTTCGTTTCATTATCGTGCTTATGACAGGTTTCGGATCACGATTGGAGAAAGAGTAGGAAACGTTGAAATAAAAAACGAAGAATATATTCCCTAGAGAATAGAACAAAACGTGTTGTATACGAAGATGGGCCTCTCCTACATCAACCCCTATCCCTTCCCACCCTCCTCCATACATATCGTCGTTAAACTTTTGTTCTCCTTTCTTTTCACTACTTTCATTTTCCGAGAGCGGGCAACGAGTGCAAAAAAATCGATAAAAAAAAAAGAAAAAAAGAAAAAAAAAAGGATAGAAAAAAGAAAAAGACAAGGACGTAACTTTCGATTATTAAGAGAGAAAGAGAGAGAGAGAGAGAGAGAGAGAGAGAGAGAGAGAATATAAAAAAGGGAAAAATTTGTAGTTCACGTTGTGAACTTACGTGATTCCAGGAACAGCAACCACAGAAATCATCACAGTGATATTCATCGAGATCATCATTATGAGCGACGTACGCACGATGTTCGATGGAATTTTTCAAAGAGTATCTACGTTGTTTAGCTCTTCGTTGTTTTTTTACCCTTGCGGGAACCACGTACATATAATCGCTAAATCGACGTCTCGAGTGATGTACGATTGAAACCCAGTCGATCATGATTGAAAAGAACGTTGCTAAAACTTTGTCTTATCAAGGAAACACTTTACATGTCTATACAACACTTTTATATATCTACATATTGTTGAAAATTTGTGGAATAGTTGAAAATCGTGTAAGGAATATCGGAACTATGATTTTAAAACGAATATTTTCTAGACTTCGAGTCCCTTGTATTCAAAAAAAGAAAAAAATTCGCTTATTTTTTTCTTATCTCTCTCTATATTTCTTTCTTTCTCTCTCATTCTCTCGATTGATCGTGGAAAGGAGAATCGAACGAAGTAACAATAATAATAAGAGTAAGAATAACTAATAACAGTAATATTAACGATAATGACGATAAGAAGGATATGAATAAATAATAATAGTAATGATAATAAATAATAAAGAGAAAAAAGGACGAAGAAGAAAAAAAAGATGGAAGAAAAACAAGGAAGGAAGATAGAATATTTTTATTTAAAGAGATCGTTTTTAATGAGAAAAATTCTTTGATGAAATAAGTCACGAAGGAAAGCGATGCTACAAAGTGGCCTTTATGAAAGGCAATATCGAAGGAATTGCGAAGATACGTCACGAATCTAAACACACTTTCGCTTCGGTTCTCCTATTCCGCAAACGTGCTGCGAGTATTGAACGATATCCATTTTCTTTAACTACGACGATTTTTATCCTGACTGAGTAAGGAAATAATAATAACCATAATAATAATAATAATAATAATAATAATAATAATAATAATAAAATAATAAAAAATAGAAAAAAAAGGGAAAAGCACAAAAAAAAATCAACTCGTAGATATTCTTTCATCTTTCAAGCGAGAACCCGGCTCCGTCCGTCTTTGGCACGCGGAAAAGTGGCAGAGAGCCGAACAAAGGCAATGACGAACGTCTTTTTCTATTCCCACTTTTCCTTCTCTTTCCTTCGAATGTGGGTTAAAGAGACTGTCGAGAAACAGCTGACAATTATTATCTCGTCGTTCTCCTTCACGTACGTCCTCTAGACTTATTTTTACTATTCTTCGGAAAGAAGAAAAAAGCACAAAAAAGAAAAGAGAGAAAAGAAAAAGAAAGAAAGAAAGAAAGAAAAGAAGAACAACGCGAAAAAGAAATTAAAAAGAGAGAGAGAAAAAAAAGATAAAGACGAACAAAAAAAAAGAAGAAGAACAAGAAAATGGGAGAAGATAAAATGTAGAAACAGCTCGGTTATATCCGTTACTGTCACCGTCAAATATGTTTGTTGGTTTGCATTTTACGTGGACGCAAAGCATCAAGCGCCAAGTTGACTCGCGGGAAATTTCAAACTGACTCAGAGTTCGATTTACACACACGTTTCTTCTAAGAATATCAAACAACGTCGTGTATGCTTCTTTGTTTACACGGTGGTCATCCGAACTTGAAGGAACATAGTGAACTATATAGAACTATATAGTCGTTTCGTTTTTCCTATCCGTCGATGATATTTCAGAAAGATTTACTTCACTCTTTCTTGTAAAAAAAAAAAGAAAAGAAAATGTTCGCGACGCGAGATGGTCCCCTTTGTTTGTTCACGATCAACGAGAAACGACGAATAAAATCTTGCGAACGTAGGACGTTTAATGGATCTCCAATCGAAAACACAAATTCCTTCCATTATACAAACATCCAATATCAATCCACGTCACATCGTGAATCGTAAAAAATGTTTACGCACGAGGGAAAGAAAGGGAAAGGAAAAGAAATAAAAGGAGAAAGGATCAAGATCGCAAGTGAGAACATACATATACGTAGCGAGACGAAAAAAAATCACTGTCTTGTTAAATGATTCGTAGGAGTCCAAAAAAAAAAAAAAATAATAAAATAAAATAAAAGAAAAAGAAAAAAAGAGAGAAAATCATATCTTTTTGTTATTAGTAGCGTGAAAATTAGGACGAGGATTTCGCGAGACGTGGAAGGGGAGAGAAAGAGAGAAAGAGAGAGAGAGAGAGAGAGAGAGAGAGAGAGAGAGAGAGGAAAAAGAAAAAGAAAAAGAAAAAGAACAAGAAAAGAAAAAGAAAAGGAAAAGGTAAAAAAAAAATAAAGAGAAAAAGAAAAAGAAACAAAACGGGGATAATATTCGACGACGACGTTTGTTCTTTCGACGCGTGAGAAATATAGAAATGAAGAAAGAGGTAAAGAGCGTACGAGTTTCTCTTTCGAAGGGATAGACGGCGTCGTCGGTACTACTACTGTCGTCGGAGAAAATCCTCGACGTCGACGTCAACGTCGACGTTGACGTTTGTGTCGGTGGTGTCTCTCGATGCTCCTACCAAGGCGGCATTGCCGTCGCTGCCATCGCCGTCTAATTCCGACACCTAATACCCTCCTTTTAAACGGGCTCCTCTTACTAAATCACGCAACCTTAATGAACCCTTCTGCCGATCCTGCTACTAAATCGAAATCTATCTTTCTCTATCCTTCTACCTTCGACATTCACTTTTTCTTTTCTTTTCTTTTTTTTTTATACCTCTTTTTACCTTCTCTTTCCTTTTCTTTTTTTCTCTTTCCCTTTCCGTCACCTCGAAGAAATATTTTTCGACTATTACTCTCTTTTTTCTTTTATTTCTTTTCTTCTTTCTTTTTTATTTATTCCTTCTTTTTTCTTTTTCTCTCTCTCTCTCTTTCTCTTTCCTTCTAAGTAAAAATTTCATAATCTCTTAATAATTATTTTTCCAATTAAAACGTCGAAGCCTTTTTTAATAACTTTCTAGAATTTTAAATTCGAAATGATATCTTTTAAAAAGATTACCTCGTACGGGCTAGGTCGTTTAATTAAGTTTCGATTTAATGAGATGACTCCAGATCGGATCGATCTTCTCTTCTCTTCTCTTCGATGAAGCCTTTGGAATATTCATGATACTCGTTAACGGCGGATCTTCTCTTCGATTTGATTCCTTTTTTTTCTATTTTTTTTTTTTTTTTCTTCCCATTTCTCCACCCCCGACGAGCGAAAGCACGTATAAACGTTATATATTTATGCGGATTACGGATTAATACTCTCAGAGTTTATCGAACTTGATGATTCGAATCACTCGGGTAAGAAGAAACCATCGGAAGGTAATATACCGATGGTCGGTATGTTAGGAATCGTATCATCGATCGAGTTCTTGTATCCACGAGAATTATCAACGTGGAGAATTGATAAAAAAAAGAAGCCGATGCAAGCAGTTTTGCTTAGATAATAAAAAGAAAAAAAAAAGATAACCAAAAAACATACATACACACGCATACAAACAAACAAAAAATGATAAAGGAAAATAAAATTTTAAATCCTAATCTTGCATTTTGGATGCATGCTGCGATGAAAAGACAGAATGCGGTGAGGTATAGGTATAGATATATTCATATAGATAGAGAGCTAGAGAGAGATATGGACAGAGATAGATAGATAGAGAGAGAGAGAGACTATCGAAAGGATTTTCGAAAAAAGAAACCTTAGAAGAATGTGGAAAGAAGAAAAGCACTTTGGGGTAATTTGTTAGAGAAGTGTGCTCGTGTGAGTCGATTTTAAGAAGTCTGTCGTACACGACCATCGTTTACGAACCTGATTCTCATCAATGGGACCTGGAACGTCAGGTCTGCTCGACCTGCGGCCGTAAATGTTCAACAGAGTCTGGGTCAACGGGAAGGCCGAGGCTGGACCGTCCTGAAACGATCAAATTCTCTCTCAAAAACAAAAAAAAGAAAAAAAATCGCAATTACACAGGGAATATACTCGATCGCCGAGGAAATATCTCGACGAGTCATTTTTTAGGTTTAAATCGATGCGTTGAAATATGTTTCCCTTGACGTTACATATAAAAAAAAAAGAAGCAAAAATAAAAGACAAAAAAATATATCAAAAAGAAAAAACCGATGAAAAAAAAAAGAAAAGAGAAGGATAAGAGAAACGAGATAGAGAAAATGCGAAAGGTTTTTGCCCTAGTAGTATAGCCGTACGTATGGGTTGCCAGTACAGAGTGACCGACTGTGGTCAGACAGTGGTTGGTAGATGGATAGACGCCAGGTGCCAGTAGTTACGGTCAGCCTATGCCAACGAAAACGAGTTTGGCCATTGGACGACCGGAAGCATACTCCGACGATATAAATAATTTATTCCTAGGTATACTACGTGAAAATTATTAATCACCACCCTTCGTCTCTTTAACAAAAGGGTATAGCGGGGTACACCTTTACACGTAGGCATTATCAACGTAGTTCTAGAATTATTCAAGAGGAACCGCCGGTCTGGATGGACGATGGAGAAAACGTTTAACATGGGATCCAAAATTGGAATATTGCCAACTATTTAGAATCGAAATTCTTCCTTTTAGCGGCAATTCGACGGAAATCGTTAACAAACAATACGGAATTGTCGCTTCGTTTTGAAAATATATATCTTTGCCGACTTGTCCGATTTACTTGGAACTTTAGCCATCTTCTATCGTTTCCTATCTACCCTACCCCTCTGTACGACCCCTCTACGGCCATCAACCCTGTTCGAAAAGTTATTTCTTATTTATCGAGACTCTCGCGTAAAATCCTCTCTCTCTCTCCCTCTCTCTCTCTCTCTCTCTCTTTTTCTGAAGTTTTTCGAATAGATCGCATAGTATTCCGCCGTTCTTTATTCGAAGGAGAAGAGTTCCTCGAGTCTGGTATTCCAAACACACGATGACGTAGCTTTATGGCTTTTCTCCTACCATACAATTTCGTCTCTCTACACGTTTCCATATATCATATGAAACGGAAGACGGATTTATCGAGTATATAAGGAAAAGGATTCTTCGTGGCTCTTTTATTAACGATCGGAATCGAAAAAGAAAATAAATAAATAAATATATACGTAAAGAAATAAATGAATAAATAAAACAAAGACAGAGAGAGAAAGAGAGAGAGAGAGAGAGAGAGAAAATCAAAGTGGTGAAATGTAAGCAAACGACTTCCTCTAAGTAAGAAGGAAAAAATTTTTATTAGATTAAGAACTTTCCTTTTTCGTTTGGTGGCTAACTACTATTAACTATAGCGACGTTGAGTTAAGAAAAGTTTTACGAGGAAATAACAAAATAGCAGGAGAACTCTCTCTCTCTCTCTCTCTCTCTTTCTGTCTTTTTCTTTTTCTTCCTTCTTTCTTTTTTTTCTTTCTTTTTCTTTCTAGTAGGAAGAGAAGGAAACGCTTTCCAGACATGATTTCGGGCTTGCCGTCACCATTCGCTATGCGTTTTTAATGCAAATGTGAAGAAGAAAGGAGGCACGGGCCGACAAGCTTGGCCAGTTTGAACGTTGAACGCACCTGTGCATCGAAAGTTCACCATGAATAATTCTGTTTCGCTCGCTTAACACGCGGACTGTGAGCGAACGCGTGCAACTCGAGTCACCATGCGAGTAATTGACTTTGGATCCTGTGACTCGTATTTATTAGTACAAGCTCTCGTCCTCGTAATCCGACAGCGAAAACACGCTTTGTCCTCGTTCAGAACATTCGATTACATGGGTTTACTATTTTTTTGACTAGCAATTCACTTGACGAATCTAAAAAAGGAAAATATTTTTCGCGAATAGAAAATGGAAAATACGTTCATCATTTTTGTGTTTGTGTCCAGTCAAAAGAGAAAAAGAGAGAGAGAGAGAGAGAGAGAGAGAGAGAGAGAGAATATCGAGTATTCTAACACGAATGATCGAAGGAGATAGGAAAAATAGATTATTGCAAAATCTATACGAGAGTTTGGTATCCATGCAATTAATATAGTAGAGTAAATGAATCTCGTTCGATGAATTAACACCGTAACACGTGCGTCATCGAAAAGGCAAACTTACGAAGCGAGCTTCGATTCCCAGAAGTCTCGAGTTAACTTTACTAATTGCTCTTGCAAGAGGTAATGCTCGTTCGAGTCACGAAATTTTGCATTCTACATCGAATTAGGGAAGGCCCTGATGACAATTAAATGAGATACCTTGAGAGTTTGCTCGCGAAAGGTGTCGAGACCTCTTTCGTTTAATGTAGAGAAAGAGAGAGACAGAGAGAAAGAGAGAGAGAGAGAGAGAGAGAAAATTATCTTTATCGTCGTATATTACCCAACCCTCTCTCCCATGGGAGGTAATGAAAGAATAATATATTCGGTGAGCTGATAAAAAAAGCAATGTTACTACTCCGCCATAATGAAAATTGTTCCTTAGATAAAATATCTCTACATCCAAGGATCCAATATCGTATGAATTTGTCATTTTCTTTATTTTTTTTTCTTTTTTATTCTTTTTTCTTTTCGTCTCTTCTAAGAACGAAGATTTATTCATCGAAAAGGTCATTATCATTATCAGAAATTGAATTTCGCTAGCTGCTTCTCCTTTATTATCTTCGCGATTATTATTAGAAGCGAGACATCGAAGGAGGCCAAACTTTTCGAACGTCCGAAACGAAAGTCAGCAAATAATGATGCATTTCAGCTGGGTGATTAATATAAATCATAATAACAATATGCAAGCGAATCTGGAATTGCATATATAATGTTGCATAAAATATATAACTGATGAACAGATACGAATATCGGATCACTCTACGCCATTAATAACTCGCTCTCGACGAGTGTACGAACGGTATACGTTTAAATACAATAACTCTCGAACTACGAACGTCGAAGAGTACAATCGATCGTATCGTTGTCGGTAACGCACTCTCCGAGATTTCGTGTTATCGAGTATTATCGAGTATCTAGAAGCAATAAAAAAAAGAATAATAATAATAATAATAATAATAATAATAATAATAATAATAATAATAACAACAAACAACAACAACAACTACAACAGTAATAATAATAAAGAAAATAAAAAAAAAAAGAAATGAATCTGAATCAGCCACTGAACTTGTTTGGAAGAACGGAGCTCTTAAAATAAAATAGTAAAAGAAAGAAAAAAGAAAAAAGTAAGAAAGAAAAGAAGAAAAAAGAGGAAAAGCAAAAGAAGAAAGGACGAAGAATCTTAGAGAGAAGCAATTTTTTTTTGCTTGGACGATCCAGCACGAAAGAATTGTAATATTTCGATCGAGTCAGATTTTTTTTTCTTTCTTTTTTTTTCGTTCAGACTTTTTTCACCTTTCTATTTCTTCGTTTTGTCAAATGCAGTTTCGAAAGGGAAAAGAAGAGGGACAGAGATAGAGACATAGACAGATAGAGAGATAGATAGATAGATAGAGAGAGAGAGAGAGAGAGAGAGAGAGAAAGAAAGAGAGAGAAAGAGAGAGAAAGAGAAAGAGAGAGAAAGAGAAAGAGAGAGAACAGATACTTCTAGGAGTTCGTACTATTGCGGCTCCAGGGCACGTAGTCCATTCTCTCTCGAGGCACTGAACGTATATATCCCGTTCGATAACTCGAAAACTCAGCCCGCGGCAGCTAAGACTTTCCATGGCAATGTCAGAGATACATCCGACAAGTTCTTGCTATGTTACTCGATATATAATATTTCGTTCGTACACATCAATAATAACGATGTCAATAAAAATATTTTTATAGTTTGCAATCTTTCCTTTTCTTTTCTTTCTCTCTTTTTTCTTTTTTTTTCTTTCTTCTTTTTTTTTACATTGGAATGCACATTGGTAATAATTATATCCTTTTCTTTCTTCTTTTCTTTTCTTTTTTTAACGAATGCACAACGACAATAATTATTTTCTTTCGTTGTGCTTCTTTTCTCTCCTCTTCTTTCGTGCTTTCGTCGACGAAGATTTAATCGACATTAATTTGTTATAAGAGAATAAGAAAAAAAGAAAAGAGACAAGAAAACGGAGATAAAACATCGTTCTCGATAGATATGTACATCATTGAAACTTTTGGTAGATTTTAAACGATTAACAAATTTTCGTTACCCTTTTTCTGTTCCTTAATATCGAGAAGACATCGAGAAGCTCAATTCGATCTTATCAAAATCCTTGCTGTAAGGAGATTTTTCATGGGGAGGGGGGGGGAGGGAGAGAAATAAAATGAGAAATGATTTATGGCTATGACACTCTTCGATTTGTATCGAGAGGTGAATTGGAAAGGTTTAACGTTTGGGAACGACTACGTTTATGAGAGGTTTCAACGATACTTTCGTTCTCATATCCTTCTCACTTCTCTCTCTCTCTCTCTCTCTCTCTCTCTCTCTCTCTCTCTCTCTCTCTGTCTCTCCCTCTCTCTCTCTCTCTTTCTATTGAGCGTGCACGAACATCGACGTATCGAGTATATATGGGTACATAAATCCCTGACTTAAACATGGAATTCGCTTGCGAAAGATTCAATTCGTTGCAAGCCTTAGCAAGGATAATCCTCCTTCGTTTATATAAAGTTATTAACTTGCTTCGGTAAGGTGAGAGAAAGCTAAGTAGGTGAAAGCCGTTTGAAAATTGAATTACCGTGAATAGCGAGATTCGAGAAAAGAAACTCGAGAAGAACTTTTTCGAAAATCCGATTGGTTAAACCAGTTCTTCTGGGTACGTTTAAATAAATGCAAGTATTACACAAGTTTCTTATTTCTCTCGAAACTGGAAGAAACGAGAATCGGGTAACGTTAAAGAAAAGAATTAGGTATGCGAATTAAAACGCAAAAAGCTTTATAATTTTTCTCTCGCTGTATATAATCGGATTCGTGAAGTCGATTCGATAAAAGTTAAAAGTTTAAAGTCTTAAGTACACCTAACGTGTTATTTCTTTGATACTTTAAATAAAATTATCAATTGTGAACAATGTATGAAACAAAAAGCTATACTATGTATTAATTGTTTTATTATTTGAATTTTAAGATTTTGGATCGATTAATTTTGAAGAATTTTTTTGAATTCTTACTTTGGTGTTTCTTGCATGGGAGAACATGGACGAGAATGCGTACTATCTTATATAGAGATGATCTGCAAATTTTCAAGAAAAACAATCTCTCTCTCTCTCTCTCTCTCTCTCTCTATCTATCTATCTATCTATCTATCTATCTATCTTTCTCTTTCTCTTTCTGTCTGTCTCTCTCGTGAAAGTAAAACAGAAACTGAAAACGATCTATTCTCTGCGACTGTAAATTTTCATCGTAAGCGACGTCACAAATGCAAAATAATATAAACTACATATTTACAAAGGATATTCTCAAACAGAGAAAATGTAATATCATAATGGACTTTGTCAGGTATTACTACCTAGATTTAATTTGGATAACGATATTTGCGTGTTTTAACCGTTGGTTCTCTACTAAATATACAGACTTATACAATAATTTTTGTTAAATTAAAATCCAACGATACTGGTTGTTCTACTTTATTTACACGGTTCAGTTTCACACATATAATATATATATATATATATATATATATATATATATATATATACATACACACACACACACACACACACACATACATGTATATGAACGAATAATCAAAGAATACGGAATATACAATGTAGATTTAAAATTAACGTTGAATAATTGTAGCATCTCCCAATAATGTATTGTAATGTAAAAAATATAACACTATTGTCAGGGGGATGAAAAAAAAAGAGAGAGAAAAAAAAGAGAGATAGTTTTAATAAAAATACGTATAGAAAAATATAAAAAAAAAAACGATGTAACGGAACGGTACGAATTGATAAGTTATATGGATCGAAATTCTGATACGGTAAGGTATTTCTTACAAACGAGAAAAATGGTGTCGCTGAATCGAAAAGTGAAACAAGAAAGAGAGATAGAGAGATAGAAAGATAGAGAGATAGAGAGATAGATAGAGAGATAGATAGAGAAAGAGAGAAGAAAGAGAGAGATAAAGGCAAAGTAACGAGATAGTTCAAGCGACGTTTAATTTCTGACATCAAAGCGAATATCATGACAGAATAATGTTTAGTAGCGTACTCGTTTCAACCTCGTTACTCATCGTTCTCACGATGAAACTTCCACGACGTACCTACACGTTCTAAGCGTACGATCTCAGAGAATAATTGCAATTACCTTTGTTTTCCACGTCCTTCGCTAAACGAAATTGAAACGGAGAGTTCGTAAAAAGAAAAAAAAAGAAGAAAGGAAAGGAATAAATATCGGTGAATCTATATATATATATATATATATATATATATATATATATATATACATATATTATCTAGATAGGTATGTATGCATCATACATAATTTTCTGAGATTATTGATTAATTGAAACGTAAGGCGGATTATTGATCGAGAAATAAATTTTTTCGAGAAAATAATGTTGTTAAGACACTTCTTATAAATTAATGCATTATGAGTAGATAACGAAGATATACACGAAGAAGAGGGAATAAAGAGTGTCGACTTGACTACTTATACATCTTTTATAAGATAACGACCTCATTATCAGCAAGCAACCGCTGGTCGCCAAGCTATGAGTTCTCTTCTTCTATTAGAGCACTGACATTTAACACACGCTTTTATTAAGTCCCATATCCGATATCGCTACTCTCTCATTCTCTCTCTCTCTCTCTTTCTCTTTGTTCATCTACCGTAGGTATCTTTACAAAAGCTCTCCATCCTATGTCGACGATATCATTAAAATTCTTAATGGCTTCGAGCTTATCTACTCCAACGCGACACGTATCGAAACATCAGTGACACGTATACAATTAAAAGGAAACTTCATCACTAGATTTTAGTTCCTATTTTATATACATATGTATATATTATTGTCGTCATATATGTGTATTATATATAATATATACTTGTTATTGTATTACTATAATCAATTTATTATATGTTCATTAAATTTTAGTTTCTATTTTATATATATATATATATATATATATATATATATATATATACTTGTTGTTAACTATAATTAATTTATTATATGTTTAATATATTTGACAGTGAAATGTTAAACATCTATTAAGCTTAACAAGAGTACAAAACGATGAGAGATATTCGGTACTATGAAATTACTTATTGTTGAATTCAGGATAATACATACGGCGGTAATTAGAGATACGAAGTAAAGCTCGTATTTTCCTGCTCGTATCGCTGTTTACAATGCATCAACTTCATCGTCGGCACGCGGAACGCTTAGCATTTCCATCCGTAGACTTCTAATGAAATTTCATTATGAATGAATCGGTTTATCAGCACCGTCTTTTGGTTCAAAGTATTACGAAATGAAGTATATTCTTTTGAAACTTAACAAGAATTTACGAAAATGTTCCTAACGTACTTCGTTAATCTTCGAAATGAAACCTACCTCTAATTACGTCGAATTTTTCAATAAAAAAAAAAACAAAAAAAAAAGGAAAAGATATAATCACTTATATTCCTTTCGTTATACTATTCAAGACGAATTTCCGAAGACGGATACGTAATTTTATAAGCAATGCATTTTCACCATTTCTATGGTCGACGTTCACAAATAACATCAACGTAGTTCGCAGAGGATACAATATTTTATCATGCATTTTCAACATTTCATACCGAGCCAGGCAGGCACCTAGAAAGCAAACGAGAGCAGAACGGGGACGTTCTCAAAAATATTCACTGCTGTAACGCTGAGAGAAAAAGAGGTGAAGCGGTAGGGATGGACAAGAGTGGGAAGGGTGTGCGCAGAGCGAAGGGGTGAAATAGAGAAAAAGAGAAAGAGAAAGAGAGAGAGAGAGAGAGAGAGAGTGAGGGTGAATAATTTAATGGCGCGTCTGTTTTTGTATTTCTTCCAATGCGATTACCATATATATTCTTTCGGTACTGCAATCCACGACAGTTTTATAGGGTCATCGATTGGTAGTGACGCTTCGACGCGTAATAAATCGAATATTTATGACTAATACCTTACGAAAATTGATTATAAAGCATTTCGGGAGTTTACTGCATATAGAAACCTAAACTTCTGTTTCTCCCTCTTGCTTTCTGTCAATTAATACGGACATGAGAGAAAAGAAGTTCTTTCAATTTTCTACGAGAACGTATTACGTTCTTTCTCTTGTTGCGTTAAAATATCAGTCGATCAAATGACTCGATTTTTATCGTATTCCATCTCCTCTCTTTCTCTCTCTCTCTCTCCCTCTCTCTCTCTTTCTTTTTACTATTATTCTCAAAACGTATCAAAAGTTCGCCTTTAAAATTCGAACATTTTGGCATAATGCAATAATATCTATACGTGCGATAGGATATAGTAATTGACTAAAGTAGAAAGAAAGAGAAGGAGGGAGTGAGAGAAAATTTGCTGTCTTTCACGTTTATAAGTGAAAAGTCAATTCTTTCTACTTTAAAGTTCGTAAAGCACGAATAACGAAAGGCGAACACGAAAAGCAGTCCTCGTGTCCGACAGCAACAACTTCGTCAACATCAACTAGATTGCACACCGTACTAGCTTTAAGAGCAAAAGAGAGAGTGAGAGAGAGACAAAGAGAGAGAAAGAGAGAGAGAGAGAGAGAGAGAGAGAGAGAGAGAGAGAGAGAGAGAGAGAGAGAGAGAGAGAGAGAGAGTAGGGGAACAGAGGACATGGTACCTATGTTGTACCACGGTGTTCACAATGCACTTAGCTCTACCACGCTATATCCGGTCACGAGCCAGTGCGTGACTTCCTTTCATCGGCTTACAAAGGCTCAAGCGGCATCGAAGTGCCTCTGTCCGAGATACCTGTATATATATATATATATATATATATATATATATACACACACATACACATACATATATATATATAATATATATATATAACCGCGTCTGCTATTCCCAAGTGCTTGTCGTAAGGTCTCTCTTTCTCTCTTTTACAACATCCTCAACAGCAGCTTGCATATTACCTGTAACGGTTACAATATACCTACAACTCTATCTAAAATCGTTATTTCGGCCTACCGCTATGTATATAATACGAAATATATAAATACACAGGTGTATATATATATATATATATATATATATATATATATGCATGTATAAGCACATATGCCTTAAATCACAACTCGTATTACAACGGTTGGGATTATGGAAAAGCACGGTCGCGTGTGGTAAGACTTAAACGAAGGAATGTACGATGCATACATGAATCGAGATGAACGTGTCGTCTGGTGACACGTGTCTCATGAATTATGCACGATTCTTTTACGAGCTTTGACGAACACAAGCTGGGGAAATAATATTTGTGAATTGAGTCGTATGCTCGACTTTGCCTAAAAGAAAATTTTCCTAAGGGGAAAGATTATTCTTTCTATTTTTTTTTTTTTGCCCCCTCCCCCTTCCTAACCTCCCACTCGCTCCTCTTTATTCCTCTTCTTCTTCTTTTTCTTTTTGTTTTCTTCTTCTTTTTTTTTCTTCTTCTTCTTCTTCTTCTTTCTATGGGAAAACTTTACGTATGCCAGACTCGTATGGAAAGGCAATCGATTTTCGAACGATCGCTCCATAAAACTGTCCTCCTTCCTTTTACTACGTACGTTCTCTCCAAGAATGTATGGTAATCGAGGGTTAAGAAGTGTCGTGAAATGCACGGTAAGTCGGCCG
Source organism: Vespula vulgaris (assembly GCF_905475345.1). Lineage (NCBI taxonomy): Eukaryota > Metazoa > Arthropoda > Insecta > Hymenoptera > Vespidae > Vespula > Vespula vulgaris. The sequence continues at coordinate 18,858,292 of NC_066586.1, read as the reverse complement.
AATTGACGTTTCACGTGAAAAGAGTGCTGGCTTGTTGTAATGGTGGTAGTAGTGCCATGGAAAAAGCATAGGAGTGTGCGAGTGCTTTTTTCCAAGAAAAATCGACTGACCGGCACATACTCGATTACGATAAAACGGGTATAGCCTTTCGAGCTCGACGATCGAACTCTCCAACGATCGGGTTCGTTTCATCGAAATTTCTTCAGCCAAAAAGTATCCTATATATTCATACTTTTTTTCTTTTTTCTTTCTCTGCTTTTCTTTTTCTTCTTTGGTTCTCTTTTCTTTTCCCTTTCTTTTTTCCTTATTTTCATAATTGAACGTTTCACGAATTTACAAGAAAAAAGAAAAGAAAAAAAAAAAAGGAAAAGAGGATCGATCTTCGTCGATTCTTACTCGATGAAAGGTATAATCATTGTCCGATATAAACGAACGCAAACTTAATAATTAACAGGAATTATATTCTATTTATAGATCACCTGAAACGTAGTGATTTAATTTAACGAAATAATATATTTATTGTATTATATAATCACGATAGCGAGCCGCTACGTTGTCGCAAACCCACAAATATTTTCACTATGTAAAAGCGACGTACCCTACAAGCCCGGAACATCTGCGTTTACACGCAGTGCACTTCCGGTCGGTGCGCTTGGCAATTATTCACCCACCAGAGAGAGAGAGAGAGAGAGAGAGAGAGAGAAAGACAGAGAGAGAGAGAGAGAGAGCACGCGCGTCATCGCGATATTTAACGAAACACATTGTAGTAATACGACAGTATCCACCAGTTACGACGATAAATTTTCGAAAATTTTACAACGCAACGACATAGTCACGCGCAAAAAGGGGGCCCCGTATTTCATTGTCTTTCACCAGGGAGGACGAAAGGCGGAGGGAGGAAGGGGGAGAGGGAGGGAGGGAGGTAGAGGGGCCCTAGTTTCCAACGGAAATATTTGTAAGCTTGATGCATGTCAACGAACAACAACAACTCGGATTTAATTAATCCTATCTCCGAGATATTTTGCTACGAGTATTATGTTAATCCCGTTTCTATGTTGCTTACAGAAAGTTTCCTGGAAATACGTTCTCCTGCACGTGTTTTATAGTTCTATTATCCAAGAAGGTTAGTCGGATTTTCGGATAATCATCTTTGAGATTAAGATAGACGAAATACTTTGAATAATTTAATCAATCGATTAATATGTACGTATTTCGTGTCTATAATTTCGAAATAATATTTTCATGTATAACATTAAGCAGTACGTTAAACGTAGACATGATTTAAACGCTCGTCAAAGGACATGTCGCTTAATTACCGATTGATGACCGAGGAGACCGACTTTGGTGAGTAGCATGCAAGATCGAAGTACCTGCCAAGCCCTTAAGCCAGTTTCAAACCGTAGGGTGAATGACCCGACTAGAGTAATTAGCCACGACGTTATAGCGTAATCCTTTGCGTCATACTGTGGATATCTGTCAGTACTAATACGTCAATAGTATGGAGGGTTATAGAAACAATGTTAATAATGATTTATCGCGATGCGACGTTTATTGGGATATTTCAGTCAAGACAGATTTATATTCTATGTATTTATAAAGAGAAAAGAAAAGTAAAGAGAGAGAGAGAGAGAGAGAGAAATAGAAAGAAAAAAAGAAAGAGAGAGATAGAAAATTAAGAATGACTTTAATACGAAATTCGATGTTAGTATCGATCCAATTCTCGATGTCTAACGCATATATCTAACAGCAAGTAGGAAGTGAGCTTTAGGGCAGCCAGTGCAAAACGTTGTCGCAGAAACCAGATCGGTAAAGGTTTAGGGAAGAGTGAAGGGTTTGAACTTCTAGATGTGTATGTTTGCACGCGAGTGTGTGTGTGTCTGTAAGAGAGAGAGGGAGAGATAGAGAGAGATAGATAGTAGTGGTAATGATGGTCGTGTTCGATGGCTGCAGTTAGATCCGTTCAACTTCTCCGTACAGTCTCTCATTTCCCATGTCATCCTAGTGACGCTTGCGGATACTCTCGACTTGTTTGTCCGTTTAAACGTTACAGAGTGTTTCGAGATTACTTCGAACGTCGCTCGACTAACGCCTCTCGATGACATTTTTATCGATATCGAAGAGAGGTCCGAAAAGAATCACACGATTCTGATTTTCTTTGGAAAATAAGGAGAAAAAGAAAAGGAAAATAATGATAAAAAGGAATAGTATATAAAAAAAAAATAAATAAACAAATAAATAAACAAACAATAAAGCCAATCAATTCTTTCAAGTATGGTCGAGACAATCGACGATTGTTCGAACGAGCTCGAATCCAACTAGCTTTATCAATTAATTTTAACGAAGTAACTTCGATTCTGATCGACGAGACTATCTAATTTTCTTCATCTTTTACTTTCTCTTTAAAGCGAGAACAAAATTCTTCTTTATCTCTATCGATTGGAAACGTAATTGCAAAGAAATTAAAGCAACTCTGCGTTAACGACAGGGGAAAACAAAACGAGGCTCGATCGATTGTTTATGTTCGACCAATCGTAAAAATTCAATAGAAAAGAAAATATATATAGGTACGTTCTTTCGAGCATCTTCCTCTTCTAATCTTTTTTCTCGTCCTCCGAAAGAATGGATGATATCGTATACTCTTCTTATTTATTATAGATCTCCTCCCCCTCTCTTTCTCTTTCTCTCTCTTTTTTATTTTTTTATTTATTTCTTTCTCTCTCTCTCTCTTTTTTTTTTTTTAGTTACCCCCTATTCGGCGGATTAGGAAAAAACGTTCTTTATTCTTCGGATTCCCTGATGTTTATCCATCCAGCACACACGCCGCGATGTGTACGCTATTTTTTTACATTACTTCCGTTTCCTCGCCGTTTTTCATCGTGCTAGGATAGATATACGAACGGAGGGAATTTATGACTTCTGAAATCGGCCTGGCCACACCGTTGGGAAAGTTTATTTTAATTTATCTCGTCCGATTACACGGTCGGGATTAACTAACGAGATTTCACGGATTCGTACGCTTTATGCGATAAGATTAATCGCGTTAAAATTAGCCCTTGTTCTACATACGTTGAAAATTACGTTGAAGTGGCTGATTGATTCGGTGAGGAAAACTATGTTCATATAATACATCAGGTATTCTAACGTCTCTAATGGTACTACTCGTAATAACTATCTTCCGTGTTACGTAGATAGAGAAAGATGGATAGATAGAGAGATAGAGATAGATAGATAGATAGATAGATAGAGAGAGAGAGAGAGAGATACATAAATCTCCTCCCACAGCAATTTGTCAGTCATTGAAGCTGTCGATAGATGAAATAACGCTGTTCTTGCGACGTATAATTTACGATGATGATTTGCATTTATTATTACGACGATAACGAGAAGCTAGACGAACGTAATCAGGAAATTAAAATCTTTCAAGACATAAGATGGTACGCGATCGGCTATTCAAACTGTAATTAAAGTTCTTTATGACTCGTCTAATCGACGCCTGTGGCGGATACTTTGAAAAATGAAAAAAATCAAAACACGATCGTAATTAGTACGCTTCGATCGTTACAAGTATATTATATATATATATATATTCCCTTGACGGTACTTCCATTAATGTTTAATTTATAAAATCTCTCTCTCTCTTTTTCTTTCTCTCGAGAAAAGAGACTTTTCAAGTTCTCTCGTTACTTCGACTATCTCAAAAAACGAGAAAGAATAAAAAAAAAAAAACAGAGAGAAAGAAAAAGACAGAGAGCGAAAGAGAGAACGATTGACAATTAAAGCCGAGCGATTTTTCGCATGAAATTATTCCCAAACTACTCGATCAATGTAAAGAAAACTCGTCGACTCGTAATCAAATTAGAGTTCGTTGGACGAGAATCAACCGACAAGATTTTCTGACCTAGTAAACGAGAGGAAAAGAGAAAGAGAGAGAGAGAGAGAGAGAGAAAGAAAGAAAAAGAGCTCGATTCATAGAAACTTTGAACTTTTTCTTCCTTCGCCTTAAATCATTTTTCGACTTTTACCTTTTCTTCCTACTTATGATGGAACATCTCCAGCACGACTTTTATTCGTTCGTAGACCGAGATCGTCGGTTATTAACGGCTCTGCTATAACTCGACGTTAATTGTTCTCGAACTAATTGTAAAAGGTACGGAGCTTCGTTCTATCTTTTTCTATTCTTTGTCGACAAGTATTTCAAAATTAACATATAAAATTTTGCAAAGATGAAGAACTTATCGCCCGGCTATCTCACGATAATGTTAGTAAATGACTTTTCTTCTTTTTTCTTCAGCAACGACTTTGTCTCTTCCCCCTCTCTTTCTATCACTCTCTTTTTTACTTCTCTTTGTCTCTCTTTTTCTTCCATTTTATTCTCGGTATTACCCTAATCCGCTCCCTTTAACTCGTCGAATTGATAAATTTAACAACGTCGGTACGTTACGTGATACGACTACGGTACGAGAAACTTCGAATAATTTTATTAGGCAGGGACAATAGTTATATAGTTTCTAACGCTTGCAAGGGTTCGCTTCTACTAACTAAAACAAATGATTAGACTTTCAACGTATTCATCATTAAATACGTTAAATTACGAATAATAATACACGAGTTTAATATTGATAATCTTACTTGCACGATTCAACACGCATGTTAATTAGAGGCTTGCTTACTAATTGTTATCAATTTTTTTTTGTCCTTTTTCCTTTTAAACATAAACGTTTCCTCCCTTTCCATTAAATTTGATTGCATAATGAACGTCCTGTTTCGAAAACGCACGAGTTAGCTTTCATTCCACGAACTCGGATACTCACGTAGATACACAAATTCTCACGTTCCTTTTTTTCCTTTTTTTTTCTTTCTTTCTTTTTTCATTTCTATCTGTCTATACATATATACAAAAATATATACATATATATTTTTCTCTGTCTCTCCTTCTCGTCGTTTCATATCGTAGCGTCAAAAAAATACATCTGCGAGTAAATACATACAGTCTCGTTTTACCACCACCACCACCACCACTTTGGACCACCATCGCCACCACCATAGCCCACCTCTTCTCACTCCATACGTATTCATGTTTAAATGGAGAGAAATAACTTTTCACTCCGAGTACAAGCAATATAGCGTGGCAGCTCGAGCAATGCCGGAAGAAAGAAAAAGTATTAGTCCTCGTGGCATGCCGAGTGAACTCGAGGAATTTTATTATTATCGCCTTTCTTCCGGATGTTAACTCGACCTAGCCGCCTTACCAGTTCTTTTCTCTTGGCAATAGATTTCCACTGTGACGTCACTCTCGCATATTCGTGGCAACGAGCAAATACATCCTTCGTTCCCGCACTCTCTCACTCCACTCTCTTACCCCTTTACTATCCCCGCTCTCTCTTTTTCCTTTCCCTTTCTTTCTTTACCAAGCTCTCGTAAAAATACAATTTAAAATGATGTTTTACCTCCGCAAGTCCATTTTCGTTCTTTCGAGTCTCTAAAAGAAGCACGTTTTTATTGTTCTTGTTGCTTTTGTTATTGTAGTTGTTGTTCTTGTTGTTGTTGTTGTCGTCGTTAAACGTAAAGAAAGCCTGATCTAAGCTTTACATCCTTTTCGAACTCGAACTATCGATTATCGAATGGTTGTCGACGTTTCCCCAGAGGAAGACGTTTCACTTTACCGTGCAATTTAGTTGGACACAGACCTATTATTTCTCCAACCACGAGTCGCTACTATTATCGTTCGAGTTCGAATCGAGAAATTGATTCTAAATTATATACGTAACTTTAAATCTTCACAACTATTTGCCGAGTAGTTTTCTTTAACGATTAATTAATTAACTAGATAAACGGCTGAGTACGTATTTACGTGTTTTTTCTTTTTTCTTTTTCTTTTTTTTTTTTTTTTTCATCAGAACTTTCAAGGCTGATAAATCATCTACGCTCGAGTTGTACATCGAGTTTATACAGTAACAATATAATATTTTATATAACAATTAATATTTTATTATGTGTTTAACGTGGAATATTTTAGATTACACGTAGATAAGACGAATGTGTATCAATAATTGGTCGTCCATCTTTTTTAATTTACCTATAATCTTTTTTTTGTTTCTTTTCTGCATCTTTTTCTTCCACTCTTTATTCTCTCTTTCTTTTTTTCTTTCTTATTTATCCTACTCTCTCTCTCTCTCTCTCTCTCTCTCTCTCTCTCTCTCTCTCTCTCTCTCTTTCCTTGGCTCTTTCACACTTATTTTCAACGAAGAGGAAAACACAACGATAGTCGCTCGAGATGATTCGTGTAGTCAACGAACCGAAACTACTACAACAAAGAGTAACGAAAAGAAGATGGAAAATTTGTTTTCGACGAGTGTACGAATATCTACGGTGTGCAGGGTCAATAAAGTTTCAGTTATGTTCACGTAATAATTTTTTCAAAATGGAACGAAACAGAGAGGAAAGAGAGAGAAAGAGAGAGAGAGAGAGAGAGAGAGAGAGAGAGAGAGAGAGAGAGAGAGAGAGAGAGAGAGAGTGAATGAATAGAAAAGTGAGAAGGAAAAACGTATTTCATCTTACATAACAGACAACAAGTTTCAATGTGGGAAGGGAAGCATGAATAAACATAAAATACAACGTCTACTTTTCTATCGAGGATAAAAGAAAGAAAATGGTCGATTCCCGATAAAACAATTTCTTCGTAACTACCTCGCACGCAGCGAGGTTAGCTCCTTTCCTTCCTATAGAAGAACGAGAGAGACAAAAAAAATAGAAAGAGCATGGTAAAAACGCGAGAGTGAGAGAGTGAGAGAGAGAGAGAGACAGAGAGAAAAGTTTTCTCTTTGGTATTTTATCAAGCGAAGATCTTTTGTCTCTTATCCCAAGGAAAGACAAGGGGCGTAATCTGCAATTCGATTTATATCGATTGAAATCTGCGGTGAGGATTGGTTCGATGAACGCTCTGTGGACGAAACACGAACGAATGAGATCGTCTAACAATATGATCTATCTGTTTTATCGAATACGCATTTTAACGTAGACTCAAACTCTCCTTTCTCTCTCTCTCTCTCTCTTTTCTTTTTTTCTTTAAGTCACGAAGTGCAAGGTTTTCCTTTCCCTCTTCTTTTTATTTCTCTTTTTTCTCTTCTCTTTTTCTCTTTTTTTTTGGAGATATAAAAATCTTCAAACTACTACGATAAAAAGGAGAAAAAGAAGGAAAAGTTTCTAACGGGTAAGTACTAGTAGTAGTATCTATAGGTACGCGTTTGTATATAACCATGGTCTAGTCTGGGTTTCTATACTTAGAAAATAAGAAAGGAGATGAAGAAAAATAAAGAGAAAAAGAAATTTGTCTATTCTACCATTCGTGTATCTTCGAGATCACTCGCTTTGTATAAACTCGGAAGGGTAGATGGATTCCTGTTGATTTTCCTTTCCCTCAGGCAAGACTTTCCTTCCGTTCCATACGATTGCGTAGAGAAAAGACGTTTGCAAGGAATTGCTATTTGTCTTTCGGAACGTCTCCTAATTTTCGGGAAGTGTCTGTTATTTTTCGAAAAAAAAAGAACGAAAAAAATGAAGCAAGAAAATATCAAAAAAAAAAAGAGAGAGAGAGAGAGAAAAAGAAAGAAAAGAAATAGGCGAACAAAATTTACTCGTAGGCGATGAAAACAAGAAAAAAAATAAAAAAAAAAAAGAGAGAAAAATAAGAAAAAAGAAAACGAGGTACAAAGAGATTCTTTTCTTTTTATTTCTTATTTTTTATTTATTTATTTATTTATTTATTTATTTATTTAATTGTTCCTTTATCTCTTCTTTTTCCTTTTCTTCTTCTTTTTTTTTCAACAAGAAGGATTAATCAACGATCGGAATTGAAAGTCGTTAAGAATTTAAATCGCGTTGGATTTCTAAAGGCAAGGATAAAATCAGAATTCCAGAAAGCAGATTAGGTTCCTGACTATCTAAAGTACGTGTCTACTGGATAAGGGAAAAACGTTTTTTGAACAAAGAAACGATCCCGAAATGCGTTACGATTCTTCTTACGTCGTCGTGCGCAGTCAAATATCGTTCCTGAGTACGAGGAACATTTACTTAGATCCAAGAACGTGTGAAATTCAATGACGTTCGTCTTCGACGTCTTACGACGTCGACGACAACGAGGTTCCTTCTACGTCGTACGAAAAATAAGGGATTCCTGAAAGAGAACTACCCTTGTAGTTTCCTCTTTCCTTTTTTTACATTTTCTTTATGTCGCTTGCAGCTTTACCAACAACGACAGAGAGAGAGAGAGAGTGAGTGAGTGAGTGAGTGAGTGAGAGAAAGAAAGAGATAGACAGAGAGAGAGAGAGAGAGAGAGAAAATCTATCCCTGAGAAGGGACTTTAAAAAGCGTTTTCTCTCGGACTCGAGTTTTCAACTACCAAACGTGCGTTTACGTGAAAAGCGGTTTTTAAAGTATTTCACCTCTCACCCTTCACAAGCGTGGCAACGCTTTTCTAGAAACGTTATCTTAAGAATTTTCTTTCTTTCTCTTTACGTGAACGATCAGCTACGAGTTTGAAAAAGAATTTTTCCTTTTTCCCCCTATCCTTCCTTCCTGCGCCCTACTCCTACACTCTTCCACCTCCTCTCATTTCTCTTTTTCTCACAGACGTGGAACGTGGTAAATGTCTTCCGTAAATTATATCTTTATAACGTTACTCGGGATATTTTACGTATTTATCCTGAAAGCAGATGAACGATAAAAAAAAATGTTTTAATCGCCAAGTATTAAGTAAGTATGTATGTACATATTTACTTACTCACTTACTTATTTACTTACTTAACTATTTTAATTAATTAATTAATTAATTACATATACACGTAACAACTACTGTAAGTTTACTCCGAGAAACTATACAGCTTACAAAACGTGTAAGATTTAATTGTTTCTTATCTACCTTTAGAAATGATATAAGTAAGTTTTCTGAAAATTAATTCAACGTCCTGTGAATTATACAATCTTTAGATGTACACGATAACTTGGAGAAACAGAATTAATAATTGGTCTACCATTTTCTTTCAGCCACAAACACGCGCGCAAACACACAACCGCGCCCGTATACACCTTCTTATCATCAAGTTTCTTATTCCTATTCTCACCATTCTATCTGTCCTTTAACGAATTAACTTAAACTTTCTTCTAACACTTCCACCGTCTAATGTAGTCGCATCTCAGTCGTTGCAACAAAGGCCACTCAAAGGAGGCGAATAAACTTTGACTCGGGCGGCTCATGCACCTCCAACCCTTTCTCTTGTTTTCTCCAGAGTTTCTTGCAATTTACTGTGACTTTCAAACGAAGTCGCCAAGTTTCACCGAGTACTCTTCTCTCTCTCTCTCTCTCTCTCTCTCTCTCTCTCTCTCTTTCTCTCTTTATCTGTCTTTCTATCTCTCTCACTCTCACGCAATAATATAATAGATTCTTGAATTTAACGAGCAAGAAGACCGAGTATTATTCTTCCTGCCGGGAACAATAACTTTTCCGGTCACATATTATGCCGCTTGAAGGGTTATTGCAGTAAGAGGGAGAGAGAGAGGGAGAGGGAGAGAGAGAGAGAGAAAGAAAAAAAAATCGAAACAGACCGACGGAAAGCAAAGAGGAAGTCCTCTTTCATTTCGTGAAGCTAACAATTAAGCAATTGTGTACACTACCGTCGTCGCGTGGACCGAGTAGAAGGATGGAAAAACGAAATTGAAACGCTTTTAGTAACAACCAAAAAGAAAAAGAATAATACTTCTCTTCGAAATAGCGAAACGGCAATAATGGAAACGATAAAAAAAAAAAAGAAAAAGAAAAGAAATAAAAAAAGAAAGAACAAAAGAATGAAAAGTAAAGAAAATAAAAAAACAAAAAGAAAAGAAGAAAGAAAGAAAGAAAGAAAGAACGAAACAAACAAGATAAATAAGTAAATACAAGGGTGCGAGTGTGAAGATTCGCAGAAATGATGGAATGAAAAATTTTGAAATTTCGTTGCTATCGATCGTGCAAGTAATCGTAATAACGCTAGATTCGATTTTCGATGGTAGTGCCGTTCAATCACATCCCTTGCTCGTCAATATTGTCAGAGAAACTGATGTAGACGCATCCGTTGAATTCTCCAAATTCTCTCTCTCTCTCTCTCTCTCTCTCTCTGTATTTCTCTCATTTTCTCTCTCTCTCTCTCTCTCTCTCTTTCTCTTTCTCTCTGATCTATCCAACTATCTATCTATCCATCGAGCTTGGGTACACAAACGGACGTAGAGCGATAACAGAATTGATAGTACCGTATAATAATTATAATCTATATCCTCTCTCAGTTACCTAACCTCTTCTCTCTCTCTCTCTCTCTCTTTCTCTTTCAGACACAGACATACACACGCACATAGACACACATACAAATTTCCATCACTAGAACTGCCCTTCGATTCTCATCGTGTCGGCGGCACGATTCCAATTCTCTGATCGTTACCGGGCTCGTGCCGTGGGACGACACGCGTTATCCTGAGTGCCCGGATGCATAATTCATCGAAATGCCGATCCAACTACACCATCGTAAATCACGAATTACCACGAATCGAAGACAAGTGCGTTAGCACGGACTGACTGACTCCAGACCCTTTGATTCTGAACATCTTGATACTTCCCATCTTGATAGATCGTTATCTGTTTCTCCAAAGATTCTATCTATCGTGAACTTAATTCGTTTCGTTGATTAAATTTGTTTTCAAAGTGCAAATTGATAATAGTCAATAAGTTAAATATATAATAATGCTTATACAGTAATGACAAATATAATATAAAATAAAATAAATGGTAATTTCGAACGAAAAATGTTTATACGATATAACCGATCGATCGATCAATGATTATTATTGTAACGTTTCTAATCGTCACATCGAAGAGTCCGATAGAAGAGATTTCTAATCGTCGTGTTTAATAATTGACGATATATATATATATACTCGTTAATATTTTTTATTAGATTTTTTTTTATCAAGCTCATCGTATCCAATATTTTTGTTTGAAGGATTGATCCTTGTTTCTAGGAAGGAACAGACCACGAAACTATACGTACGCCGCATCCATCAAGCAGAACGAAACCACCCTTGTCTAACGCATGGCTGATGTGGGTTCCTTCGGTGTAAAAGCAAACGACGACGAGCGGGCGACATACTTGAATGAAAATTACGTACTACCGAGGAATACAGAGATAACGCAACCGTGTACGGCATACGTTCCAACATAAAACTGTGTTAGATTAGAAACCCTCGTATGATCGTTACGAAATCCATTATCACGTGCGAGTAATAAATTATCTCTATAACCGAGTGCATTCTCTTTATCGGTAGCAATTGAAATTTAACGATTTACACGTTGCTCTCAACTTTTTATTTTTATTGTATTAAATGAATTAATCAGAATGTCGGGGGCAAAGAGTATTTAGGGGAGAAATGGTTACAAAAAAAAGAAAGAAAATTAAAAAAAAACTAAAAATAAAAAAAGAAAGAGAAACATTTGTACATAGCAATATGCAGGATCGCTCGTTTATCGGCGATTTATTTATATATTTGGTTGGTTGCACGAAGATTAAAGGCTGATGGAATATGAAGATCGTTTAGTTGTGCGTGGCAGTTGTACCGTGAGTTCGCATGATTAAACGCACTGCAAATACATACACCGCTTGAGGAAGTAACGATGCTACTGACAAATAAACGCTGTGATGTGTCCATGAGGGAGAGAGAGAGAGAGAGAGAGAGAGAGAGAGAGAGAGAGAGAGAGAGAGAGAGAGAGAGAGAGAGAGGGAAAGAGAGTAACTGGAAAACGAATTTTCTCCTCAAAGTTATCTACTTCTACATATGTATACCGTAACTCAAAGCCCATAACATTTATAAATAGATACATCGAATTGTTTCGAAAATTCGTTTTTCCCTTTATCGATGTGTATACATACATACGTACGTAGCATGTCTATCTGTAAAACATTTTTACGTGATTTTCACATTTACGAACATCGACATGGATGGTCCCGATATATTTTTAGTTACGAAAAATAAAGATCAAAAAAAAAAGAAAATAAAGAAAGGATATAGAAAAGAAAATAGAGAAAAGAAAATATCTATCACTTTAAATACCAACGAAAGAATTATTTATACGGATATTAGAATTATTTATATGTATACACACATATATATACATCAATTAATTGGTTAGATTGTGTGTGTGTGTGTATACGTCAATTAATTGGTCAGAACGAAATTATATCACGTATTTAACGCGACAAAAACGAGCGTGTAATCGCGACGAAACGACGAGAAGAAACCTCGACATTAGTCGTTTTAATCGTATAAGAACATTAGTCGTAAGTATGTACATATGTACACAGTTCCTCCCTCTAGTAGTTAGGTGATTCAGTAGGGGTTGGTGGGTGAGCAAGAGAGAGATAAAGAGAAATCGTTCTGGCACGAGACCTTGACGCGTGACAAGACAACCACGCCATTTTGAAATGTCACTGTATATACGCTCGAGTTACAACTGTTACGTGACTTACCACCGAACTATGCGACCGTGCATGCAACAAATGCATACCTATTTGTAGTTTGTTTGACCGACCACCAAATTCTCTCAGTGTCCAAACGAGTACGACAGAAAGAGACGAAGAAAAGAAAAAGAAGAGAAAGATTCTCACTTACATAGATAGATATACGTACATAGTTACATATACACCAACTTGACTCACTCATGAAACATGCTACGAAATATTTGTTCCATGTAAGTGTACATGAACTTGTTAGAAATTCGTCTCGCATAAAACAATTTATGCTATTCTCTACGGGAGTGTCTCTCTATTCCTTCGCCGAGTTCAAAAGCTTGGACAACATCGTAATCTAGAACTAGTCTTTCATGAATATTTTCGTCAAAGGAAATAGAGAATGTTTTCATCAAACAAAAAGATTTATAACGAACGGGGTCAAAATTTTCAAACATTTTCAACATTGAACAAACAATATATATACATATATCTTTTCACTGATTTTATATTGATTATCAATCTTAACGTTATCTTCGTATAAACCATAAGGATGAACCGAGCCAATTTCATTTAATTTTTCTATGTTTTCTTTTCTTTTTCCTTTCTTCCTTTTTCCTTTCTTTTTTTTTTCGTTGGATCAATTATCCCTTCGTTGATATCTCAATGTTCATTATTATGAACATATCCGTCCGTCAAATATCGTCGAGTGAATTTTACTCTCGAAGTAACAAGGAGAAGAAAATTTATAAAGACGAGAGCGAGTAAATGCGATGATGCGGATCGTAGTAGTTAGATAGAGTAAATCGTAGAAGGAAGATACAATAGTATCTCCAGTTACGTTCTAAAGGTCTGTAAATAGCAGGAACGTGCTAATTAATCACAGGTTGACAAATTGCCGAAGTCAACGTTTTGCTCGTAACATGGTGCCGCGTCTGCCCGTGGGGCGTGCCCTGTTCTTGCCAGCTCGTTGCTCCCACCGTATCTCGGTCTAGATTAGACTACGGGCTAGAAGCGGAGAGATGCTAGACTAAGGATTAGTCTAAGGGCTAGGTGAAGGGCGTGGTAACATTGAACTAAGATGTATCGGATATCTGATTATATTATCGTATATATCAAGTAAATATAATAATAAACGAATTATTTTTATATTCATTTCTTTTTCGTATCCTTATTAATTGTACATCTTTACTTTTATGATCGATATGAAAATTTTTCGATATCGATAACATCGATCTTTTTAATTCTCCAATTATAAAAGGATAAACGATAAAAATTATAATCGAACGACGGATGTTAATAATTGAAATGGAATAAAAGATTATTACCAAGAACTTAATAAATCGTTTCTCTCGTTTAAGATGATATTGCAATAATGCGTAGTCTTAAGGCTACCGACTCGCCATAATGATTCTACGTTCATCAACGTTGAAATGCATTCCGTCTATCCTTGAGTTGATATTCGCTACTACTAGAAGGTAATATTCGTGGCAATGTTCGCGCAAATATATGCGGGCGGTTGCGTTTACGGCTTAAGGAAACCGTGGAATATTCGTAAATTACTCGGAATACATTATTACGTGACTGTGTGAAAGAGTTATACATACATACGTATATATACACGCATATATGTAGATATATATATATATATATGTTTTGGTACGGTCGAGGCCTCTCTCTCTCTCTCTCTCTCTCTTTCTTTTTAACAAGATTCACGATTTCATTCAACAAGTAAAAAAAATATAGCGTCCAGAAGCCGAGAATTTTTCTACAAACTTCGTAAAGTTTTGATCTTCTCTTTAAATCTTAAAAATAATGAACCAATGATAACGGAAATTTATAGCGTGCAAAGTACATAGGAGAAATCACGTACGGATGGTACTTTATTTAAAAACATGAGCTTCACGAACGTACCCGTTGAATATTATGAAAAAATGTAATTTCGCGAGAATGTAAAAAAGAGTAAAAGAGAGAAAGAGAGAAAGAGAGAGAGAGAGAGAGAGAGTGGGAGAGAGAGAAAGAAGATTGCACCATAGAGTCGACGTTGCACAAGTCACTAGAGTACACTTTCTATAAAACTCTCTGTTCTCATCGGTACAACTTAATTACACGAAGCTAGGATGAAAATGAAAAACTTAGTTGGATTAATAACCCTTGTGTTCATTAAATAACGCTCGTCGAAAACATACATACCTTTAACATATTAGTTCGATGTTAAAACACCGACTGTTCAGATATATCTATAATGGTATGTGAAGAATTTTCACGATATTCCATTATCAAAGAAATTGTCTGGATGAAAAAGGAAAGAAAAAAAAAATTTATATGAAAAAAAAAAGAAAGAAAGAAAAAAAGGGATAATGATAGCATAAAGAATAATGGAGCATCGAAGAGGACATCGTTCCTTGTTTAACGACGTCATAAAAGTTCGGGTTACCGGATAAAAGGGAAAACTAAGATAGTAACGAGATGGCTATAAAGTTAATTAAATGGTTTTCGGTGGTTCGGCCGACGAAGTAGAGAAAGCAGAGAAATGCAACGTGGAAAGTTCGCTGGATTATCGAGGAAACGTATTCATTATCGCGGACAATTCTGTGTACTTTACCTACTTAAATGTGTACGCGTTATACGTCGTTTTCGTATTGCTTTTGGGTCGAATGAATCGTTGAATAAATAAGATACACGCGATTCCATTATACTGTATATGTGTGTGTGTGTGTGTGTGTGAGAGAGAGAGAAAGAGAATTCTATTTGACCTATTTCTATTTGATTATTTGACCATTTAGAGTTAATCGACATATATCACGTAATAATATAAAAAAATATATATATATACATACATAAAAAAAAAATAAAATAAAGAAACTAGTTAGTAGTTACTACGTACTTGGAGAATATTTTCAAGAAAGTAGGTAAATAGTTACGTGTTCGGCCATGCAAGAAAGGAAAGAGGCAGAACTTTTCCTGGAGTTTCGCAAATGAATGCATTGGGTGCACGCAGTGCATTAAGCCTCGACCACAATGGCGAATGCATTGTGAAACGAGCCGCCCGTACACCACGATGCATTCTCGTTTGGAGTTTCTTCCATTTATCGAGAGCGAATACTGTATCCAAGGGAAATGGGTTTTAGCCGAGTGCTACTATAAATTCCATTTGTCCTCTTGAAAACGGTGATATATCGAGTGCAGGAACTCGCCAACTCGAACATTGTTGTTGCCATCGTCATCGTCGTCGTCGTCGTCGTCGTCGTCGTCGTCGTCGTCGTCGTCGTCGTCGTCGTCGTTGTCGTTGTCGTCGTCGTTGTTGTTACACGTTGTTCGCCTATTGAAATGTTTGCGCGCATTTGAGTTCGACAAAAATTCTATACATCTATATTATAGAGGACAACATACATTAACGAAACGTCCAATATTACCTACGACAATTTTAAAGCATTTATATAGATACACAGGGATCGTTTATTTCTATAAATTTCAAACGAAGTAGTTTTTGTATTTATATTATCGACAATAGATCGTTGACTAATCTTTACTCTGCAATGAATTGTTGTCTATTGAAAATATATACAAAGAGATTGAAAAGAAAGAAATTGTTTATAAAGTTATCGTTAAATAACGTTGAGGTCGATGAGGTGAAACTATCAAATTGAAATACGTAACTGCGAATAAGTTTGTTTTTCAAAGGGAAAAAATAGATTTTTCTTTACGATTGTTTATAACGAAATCGTTTACAACGATGATTAGTTTCGATTAATTTTCGTAGATCGTAAAGCTTATGATATAAATGTAAAAAGAAATTTCTAACGTTCGATCTAATCTTTCATTCATTTTATTTATCGATTATTTTACAACGATACTGTTAATTAATTCCTATATGATACGTCAGATGAATACAGAAACAAAAATATTTTATAACACAATTTTGA
Organism: Vespula vulgaris; assembly: GCF_905475345.1. Classification (NCBI taxonomy): domain Eukaryota; kingdom Metazoa; phylum Arthropoda; class Insecta; order Hymenoptera; family Vespidae; genus Vespula; species Vespula vulgaris. Next base: position 18,841,842 of record NC_066586.1, on the reverse strand, counting down.
ATTGCTCGTAGTTTCTACGATCATTATTATTAGAGATATTCCTATTTAAATATCTTATTTACGTTGACCTACTGACCTATCTATTTAATTTCTTACGGATGGCAATACGTTTACTCACTTAGATAAATTAATTTCTGTAATTTACGGAAACCATTTTGTTGGCTCGCGTAAATAGTATTTTCTTTTCTTTTCTCTTAAAATTTACTACAGCTCGAAGTAATCGCACCACCTGTTCCTTCGATTATGAATGACAAATTTTAAAGGGTTATATCTTCGATACGGAAAATCGTAGTTACATGAAACGATGAACATTTTAAAGAAGAAAATATGTTCTTTTAATTTAAGTTAATAAACTATATAATACAATTGACTTTCATTGATGGGTTATGTGTATTTAGAAAATTGAAAAAATTTCTCAATATTATTTAGAATCGACACTATTCGTTTAAAAGTGTTATTCAAAAATTTCATCAAAAAATTTCAGAAATTGACGATTTAAAATCGAATTCGACATCACATATGTTTTAAACTTTAAACATTTACGATTTTACTTTAAACTATTATTTTCCAAATCGACGTCCAATGATACTTTAAAAACCACTCGAGACCCATTTGAACGAAATTTGACACGATTATTTCTCGTATCATTGTCTAGTATTTGTCATACGGAAATCTTTTTATGAGTCTTCTTTTATTGTTTCTTTTTCTTTTTTTTTTGTTATGATTAAAAAACTACTGAAATTTTGTGTCGCTTTGTGAAGATCGTCCGATAAAATTCACATCGCTCATATATTTTTTATTAAACGAAGATATTAAAAATCGTCTTAGGTCGAGAACTTTTTAAAAAAATTTACTTTATTTTTGTCTTTCTTCTACTTTTTTTTTTTTTTAATAATACGACCGAGAAGATACACAGTGCAAAACCCAATGTAGTAAAATTTTTTCCTCCCAAGTACGCACAAGTCACGCACATTCAATGACTTCTTCCATCAATAAAATAAATTACGTGCATAAAAGGGAAAAAAAATAAAAAAAAAAATATCACAAAAATATTTTTTTCCCTCGGCTACATCTGGATCAACATAAATCCTTTAACAAACTAATCTCGTTAAGAAAATACGTATGAAACATGTATTAAAACCTTCGAATGGAGATAACGCTGTCGTAGATCGTGCTAAAACTCTCTCAAAGTTTTAAATAACCAAATCCTTTTAAATCCAAACGCGTTTTCCTTCTCCCTCTCTCTCTCTCTCTCTTTCTCTCCTATCTCCTAGCTCCTACCCATTCCTCGATATCTCGCGATAAAAATTAAGTGTCGCATTACATGGGATTCGGGACGATTTTAGGGAAGTACGGGAAGGATGTAGTGGGGGGGAAACGATAAAAATCGTTCGGACTATAGATGTCGCAAATAAAATCTTCCATTTAGGAGCATCGTTTCTCAACGATTAGAACGAGCCTTTAATTTCCATCCGGCGAGCAATTGCCCGGCAATTAAATGCCACGGCCGACGTCGGAAAATGTTCACTGGCATCGCATTAAATGAACGGCTAAAAAGAGAGAGAGAGAGAGTTCCTTAAAGCGATACGATTACTTATATTAAAAAGTTTATTGAATTCGTCGGTCTGCCTGCTGCCATCCGGGCCAAGTCAAATAAATTTATACCTAAGTAATACGCGGTAAAGGTGCGAAAAAGAAAAACGATAAAAAAGGAAGAAGAGAAAGGGAAGAGAAAGAGATAGAGAGAGAGAGAGAGATAGAGAGAGAGAGAAAGAAAGAAAAAAAATAACGGAGGAAAAAGAAATGCGAATAAATTTTCGCTACGTGCCTCTTACTCGACTCTTACTCCTGTCTTTTACAACGAACCTAAGATACGATATTTCAAGATATAGAGCAGCCATTCCGGTGATATACGTTCTTTAAGTGCACCTTCGAAAGCGAACCTAACCTTGTAATTCCTTTCCTCGTCCTCCTTATAATAGAATATTTCCGTGAACGTTAAACCGACATCTTTCTTTCTCTCTCTCTCTCTCTCTCTTTTTTTTTTATATTCGTTTTTTCTTTTTTTCTTTCCCTCACTTTCACTCTCTATCTATCTCTATTATTTTCTTTTTTCTTTCTCTTCTCTTTTGCTTTTCTTTTTTGTTTATTTTTCATTACCATCGTCGCTGCTAACTCAGAGATAAAGAATTAAAAACGATCTAGAGTTATCATAAAGAAATCAAGAAGAAGAAGAAGAAGAAGAAGAAAGTCCGATAACTTTTTTTCGAAAGATCGAAAAGGGAGAAAGTTAAGTAGCAAAATGGTCGATAGAACCAGACAGTAACAACAAAGTTTCATATTTGTCGATAATAATACGCTGACTTTACGATTCTTCTTTATTGTTTGTAATAACTTTAAGTTCCGAAGTTTTGCGAACGTAAGTAGACGGAGAAGAGAAAAAGGGAAGAGACAAAGATAGAGAAAGAGAGATAGATAGATAGATAGATAGATAGATAAAGAGAGAGAGAGAGAGAGAGAGAGAGAGAAAGAGTATCAAGAAAGAAAAGCACCTACTATCTCGAACGAGACAGTAAACTTTTGAACGAACCATTTTCAAGCGTATCCACCTACGACGACGAAATTTTTCATCGTCGGTCTCGACACGATTTCGTCTTCCCTTGTAAAAATTCTTATATCAAAAATGCCGAGAGGAGGAGAGGGAACAATTGCGATTACGTTATTACATGCGTTAGTATCTATATATTTATTTTGACGTCACGTTGCAAGAACAACATTTAAAAGAACGAAGACGAGCTGTTACAAGATATATGAGAGATCGTAGGAAATAAATGGAGAAAGAAAAAGGGGGGGGGGATGAGGCTCCGGTGAAAATCGACACCAGGAAAGACAGGAAAAGTAATCGGTAGCGAAAGAACTCCAACTTCTACCCGTTACAGCCACTCTTATTATCCTCAGTCATCGAATCGCAGCATCCACGAGTACCGACACTTTAATCCTAGCTTCCTTCGTTTCGTTTCGATCTATGTAGAAAGAAAGAGAGAAGGGAAAAGAGAAGAAGAAGAAGAAGAAGAAGAGAGAGAGAGAGAGATAAAGAAAGAAAGAGAAGGAAAGAAAGAAAGAAAGAAAGAACGGAAGACGAGAATCCTATATCGATTTCAACGTCCCATGGGAAATCGGAAAGCGTTTCAGACAGATCGATAGAGAGAGAGAGAGAGAGAGAGAGAGAGAGAGAAGCACGAGTTGGTATTTACCAAAGGTTCGTATTTACAATGGGCGAAGGAGAGCCAGGCGGTAAAGAGACGAATGTGAAGAGGGCAACTAAGGAGGGAGAATTTTCCATTACAGCAAGTACATCGGCTCTTATCATTGTGGTGCACATTCTACTACCGACGGGCCCGCAGCCCGCTTTTCTCCAAAGTAATGGAAAACAAACAGCAGAATATCGCACCTCCGGCTCGTTCGCTTATGTACGCCGAAAGTGCCTCAACTATCATATCTCTCTCTCTCTCTCTCTCTTTCTCTTTGTCT